>NW_007256236.1:133000-134164 GCF_000164805.1 Carlito syrichta | reverse complement strand
TTTTTTTTTTTTTTTTTTTTAGTTGGAGTCTCACTCTATCGCCCAGACTGGAGTGCGGTGGCACACTCCCAGCCACCACAGCCTCAACCTGCTGGGCGCTGATGATCCTTTCACCTCAGGCTTCCAAGTAGCAGGAACTACAGGCGCACTACTACACCCAACTAATTTTTTGATTTATTGTAGAGATGAGGACTCACCATGTTGTCCAGGCAGGTCTCGAACCCACGGGCTCAGGTAATCCTCTCGCCTTGAACTCCCAAAGTGCTGGGATTATAGGTTTGAGCCAACTGATTTTACAAAAAAAAAAAAAAAATTATTGGCTTTGGATATTGGCCTCCAAATCCACTGAGATAGTCTCACCTTTTTCCTTGCAATTATATTTATTGTACATGTATTTTATTGGCTTACATCTTCAGGGAGCAGTGTTTGGTCTAAAAACTTAGGAAAAGACTCCTCGATCCCTTGGGGGTGGACAGAGATTAGAAGGAAGGAACGGCATTCTTAGGGTGCAGGTAATGTTCTATTATTTGATCTGGATGCCGTTCACACTGTGAAAGTCTGTAAGCTGTACCCGTGACATCCACACTTTCCCTATGTACGTTATATTTCAATAAAAGATTTTTTAAAAATAGGACTGCTTGAAAGTTATTTTTAAAAATTACTTTTGAGACTCGAGCAGCTGCAAAGGCTCTGTTTTCTATTTTGATCATTCTGTTTCTCGAGATGACCACATCTTTCAGAGGAAATGAGTCAAAGCCACTCTGTCTTGCTTTTCCAGCTGAGCATGTTCCGTTTCAATGCAGTAATGAATGAACTTGGCCGCACCACCCCCAAGCCTACAACAGCAAACAGAGAAGCCTCGGCCAATCAGCAGGCACTCAAGGTTTTCAAGTTGAGTGCAAACAGAATCCCGGGAGGCCAATCAGCGCAGGCGGCCCCGCCCCGAACGCCCGGCAGTGGCCAACCAGAAGGCCGGGCGAGCCAAAACACTGAGGCCGGCCAATGCGGGGGAGCCGCACGGTGCAGACCTCCGCCAATGGGCACGGCCGGGCGAAAAGAGAAACAGAGCGGCCCGGCCGGCCGCAGGATTCGAATCGAACATCCGTACGGGAGCTGGGCGCTGGCGGAGCGGGGCGCCGGCCAATCAGCGGCGGCGGCTGGCGG
>NW_007256236.1:128456-132064 GCF_000164805.1 Carlito syrichta | reverse complement strand
TGCCGGGAAGCGCCGCGCCGCGAATGTAAACAAAGAGCCAAAATGTCTTCCAGGAAAGAGCGTCTCCCAGGGCCGGCGCTGGCGCCTCTAACTTCGTGACCCGCCTCCTGGGCTGCTGCTCCTTTGCCTAAGGCCTCGTGCCCGGCGCTGTTCCTTTGGGGGAAGGGCCGCCAAAGTTTGGCGTGGGAGGGAGGAGGCTGCGGCAGCCAGGGGACTAGCGAGGGGCTCGGGAGCTGGGAGACCCCAGTGCCGGGGAGGGGGAGGAGACTCGATGATAACCAGACATCTGGGGAACGGGGGAGCCCAAGTGAAGGGCCCAGGGAGGGAACTGGGAGTTGGAGTATTTCTCTTGCTATTCCCAGCCCCCCTTTGCCACACACACAAACACACACACACTCACACACTCACACCCAGCTTACAGAGAACAGGAAAGGCATAAATCCACCCTGGCTCAGGTAGCTGGGCTCTACTCCCAAAGGTATGTTCACCCTTCTAAAGCCCAAGGGGATTGGGAAGCTGGAAAAAGGACAGACATATCCCAAGCAAGAAGAACACACAGATTTTGACCCAAGATAAGCCCCAGAATTTGCATTTAATCTGTGTATTCAGATACACATAGCCCAGGAAACTGAGAAATGGCTCAGGTCTCTGTTTGCTTTCTTTTCCAACTTGGGCCCAGGTCTGAGCCTTTGCCCTCCTGGCCATGGGGTACCCTGCTTTCTTGAGGCCCAGGTTATCCCTTCTCTACCCCACCCCCCTAGTTACCTATTAGCCCTGCTGGGGGAGGAGGACTGGACTCAGTGATAGAGATTGTAAAACATTATTCCCCAGGAGGTCTGTTGTGGCTTCTAGGGTACATTTTTGGCATTTGTAACACTTGGTGTCCTTGCCTGTGGCTCCCTCCAGAGCAGAGACTGCAAATGGATCCTCTGCTGTGCCTTGTCTTTGGCTCCCTGTTTCATCTAGTCTCAAAGGACAAGTAGAGAGGGGTCTTTCCTGATGTTTTTAACTAGCTTTTATTCTTGGAATGGCTCATGCTGCCTATGACTCAAAAATGGCGTTTGGATTATAATGGAGAATGGGTCTGGCCACTGGGCTCTTAGCAAACCCAGGAGGGTTTTGTCTCAGGAGCCTCCTCCCCTGTACACAACCAGGGGAAATCTTTGGCTCCCACTTTCTGCTTGAGCCTGGGAGCTCTCTCCTTCTCTCAAAGAAACCTTGAGGTTTGCTCCCACCAACTGTGGCCATTCTAAAAAGCCCAGGACTTCCAGCACAGCCATTCTAAAAGACTGGGAACAGGGAGACTCCCTGGGAAGAACTGCTGCTGGCATCCTGTTTAGTTCCTATTGCCCCTTCTCTGCAGATCTCTGGGAGACTGTAATCCGTTTTTGAAGCTTGCCTCAAGGGAGGTGGCAGGTTTTGTAACAGGAATAATCAGCATGTCCATCACTGCACAAGTATTGAGTACTTCATCAGCACGTGGAGAATGCCATCCCTGCTCTCAAAGAGGTGGCAATTTCTTTAGACAAAATAAATCAAAAGAAAACGTGAAATAAAAACACCAGAGACCGGTAACGGCAAAGTGGCAATATCAGAAGTGACTCAGGGCACCAGTAACTGATAAGTGATTGTCCCACAAATTACTGTAGATTCCTGCAGTGGGAGGAAGCTTCCCAATTGATAAGGAAGTTGCCCAAGTTGGATTTGGAGAGGCCAAGAGGTGGAGAAAAGCACTGCAGACTAGAAGCAGGAGGATGTTGGCAGGGTGCAGTGGACACTGGGTTCACTTGAGAGCGGAAGGAAGGGGCTTTAGGGCATTTGGTCTCTCTGGTTTTATGAAAGCAGAGAGAAACTTCAGAGAGGTTTAGGAACTTGCCCAAGCTCACACAGGCAGGCCAGCACAGGCTTGTTAGCCATCTAGGCTGTTCTCTGGTGGCTGTTGAGGAGACAGGCCTTGCTGGCTTGGTGAACTGGGGAAGTCGGTCACGATGCTGTGATGCAATGGGCCTCCACCCCCAACCCCCATTCATTGTTTCCTGCTGCCGAGAAGTCTGCCCAGGGGGAAGGGGGGCAGGGAATAGTGAAGGGAGGAAGGGAAGAGGTCTAGGTGGGGCCAGGCCAGCCGAACTGAGTCCTTTGGCCTCCCTAAGGGATCCTAGGAAGACAATGACCAGAGCTCCCCTAGGTGCTGATATGGTGTAGGCCTCAGTGAAAAGGCAGGCTGGTGTCCCCCTTCCAGGTGTCTCACCTACCCCTGCCCCCCAGTTTGGGACTTGGGTTTAACTGCAGAGCTGTGAAGTTTCCCTCCTTCAAGGTGAAGAAGAATCCTCCAGTCTTGTTCCCACCACCCATGTGCCTCAGGGAGGGGCCAGTGTTGCTAAAATTAGGAGAAATTCAAAGAAGGACTCTTCTTGGGAAAGAGAGCAGCGGCTTCGAGGGGGTCCAGTCAGCTTTGTGTAGTCTTGTTCTCTGTGCTGTCTCTTGCTCATGCCCCGAGGGGAATATTTCTGGATAGCACCCCCTACCCCTGTCCCCAAGGCAGTAGCAGAAGATAGCAGATGTGGCTGCTTGTAGTAGCCCCAGGAGGAGGGCAGAGGGGCTGGACAGACTGAGAAACTGACAGCCTCTGTCCAAGGGCAGGCCAGCGTGGGGCCTGAGGCTGCAGACACAGGAAAACCAAATCCCTGGTTTCTGTGCTCAGGGAGTCCAGGCCTAATGCTACACTTGACTCTATCAAGGCAGATGTATGCGGCCCAGATAGAGGTTAAACACTTGGGCCTGGGAGCCTGGGGATTGTGTCTTTTCAACTTGCACTCTGTTATGGGTGCTTTTTTGAGCAAGTGACTTGACTTCTGGGCCTCAGTTTCTGGAAGGAATAATTGAAACCACCACGCATCATTGTGGCAGGTAAGATAGGGAGGCCAAGCCCTGGTGGCTGGTGCGGTTCTTGTGAAATGGACCCACCCATCAAGACAGTGTCATTTTTCTGAGGTTGGCACTGGAGGGAGACCCTCCATCTGGCTGCTCTCCCTTGACCGACAACCTGGGCACATCCGAGGGTGGATTATGGAGGCAGCCAGCTGGTTTCCTTGCCCGGGGGAGGCACTGAGCGCTGATGTCCTGGGCTGCTCCCTTGTCCTCTCATTTTAATCTGACACCTTAGCTTCTGGTCGGAATTAACCGTTCACTGCAGATACTCCTGGGGTGTCATTTCCAGCCGTCACGAAACATTCTTGGTTTTGATGAGGTTGCTGGGTTTGGTCCCCATTTTTTGTTTTTATTGGTTTAGGAGGAGGGGGTGCTTTTGAACTATGGAAGCTGGTTGTCGGCTGAAAAACGAGAGTACAAGAGGGGCCAGGTTGGGTGAGTCCTACCTGGAAGGCTCGGGGACCCGCGAGAGAGCGTTCTCCCCACACCTCTGTTCTCTCCCCGCAGATGTGTACTCCCAGCAACACCCCTGCCACGCCGCCTAACTTCCCCGACGCGCTGGCCATGTTCTCCAAGCTTCGTGCCTCCGAGGGCCTGCAGAACAGCAACGGCCCCATGACGGCCGTGGCCTGCTCCCCCCCGGCAAACTTCAGCCCCTTCTGGGCCTCGTCCCCCCCAAG
>NW_007256236.1:124185-128246 GCF_000164805.1 Carlito syrichta | reverse complement strand
CACAGGAGGGCCGGGGAGGGGGCGGCTGGGAGGGCGGGGGTTTCCTGAAGATCGCACTGGAAGATTTTATAAAAGAATTTTTGTGGGTGGGGGGGACAGTAAACTTCCTGGAGCCACTTGGGTCCTTCAGGAGTTTCTCTTCAGGCAAGTTTTTCTCTTTTTAATATATAACTATAATATATATGAATATATAAATATAACTAGTGTATGCGAGAATGGGGTTGGCACCGCTTCCTCTGCCCCAGTCTTGAGGGCAGCGGTGTGCTTCAAGACCAGATGGGACGACCTTGCAGGCAAGAGGTGACTGTCAGCTGCCTCCTCGTCACAGCTTCTGGAATCGGGAAGAGGACCGCTACTGCTGTCGTCCTGGGGGCAGCTGAATAGCAGCTGCGTGAGGAGTTCTAGAAGGACCCCGAGGCCCTCCTGGCATCCCTGGACTCTCCTCATCTCCTCTTCCCCACCCCTGAGGGCCAGTTGTGGCCCCCATAGCTCTTGTCACCCTGCCTGTCGTCGCCCGTCTCCAGCTCGGTTGTGCAGGACTGGCATGGCGACTGAAGAGGTGGCTTGAGTCAAAGCTCTGCCGACTGTCTCTCGGGCACCCTCCCTCCCACTGGACGCAGTGGAGAGCCTGCCTTTTGGGTTTGGTTCCCAAGTCAGAGTCCCATCTCACCAGGGTGAAATTTTAATTTAAAAACTTAAAAAGAGACTTTTCTAACATCCCTGGTGTGTGGTGCTTTTATCTCTCTTGATAGGGTCTCCTCGGGAAGAGGAACAGTGGGGGGTTCTCGGCCGGGATGTGGCTGGAGGCAGGGGACTCTGTTGCCCCTTGGCTGATCTGGACATTTTGCGCCGTGTGGCGGTCACTCGGGCTTGGGTCACACAGGCAAGGTCCGGGTGGGGAGGGGAGAGGTAGGCCTGAGTCCTTACTTGGCTGCTATACATCCCTTCCCTTCTTGGCTCCATTCGCGTCGCCCCTGCTTGGAGAGCCCTGGGTGCTCATCCCTGGAAGCCATTTCCGTCTGGTGGCCTCCTGATGGCTCCACCCCTTCCTGCCTGCCACCCCCAGGCCTCCCCCCTCCAGGCATCCTTCAGCTGAGCTTATCCCCACCATTCCTGTCCTCACCTTTCAGGGTGGTGTGGGCCTGTGGCGTGGCCATGACCCAGAGGTCAGCCTGGGCTATCAGAGCCATAAGAACAGGGTGGGTCCCCGAAGGTACTTGCCTCCACCCTCTCCATCCCCACAGCCCTCTGGGCTTTAGAATGGGCCATGTCAACCATTCCTGACCAGCAGCCCTTTCTAGAGCATCCTCCCGTCTGGCAGGTGGTGAGGTGAGTTGGGGGAGCCTGTCCTGGCTGTGGGAGTGGGTGACATGGTTGGGATTCCTCTCCGAGTCCTGCCCTGTGCTTCTACACATGCTCTCTGGGCAGCCCTTTCCTGCCCCTCTCTGGGCAGCCCTTTCCTGCCCTGCCCGCCTGTCTCACCCTCTGCTGGGGTCTAAGAGGGACTGACTGCTACTGGAAGGCAGCCACCCCATCCTGTTTCTGGGCTTTCTCGTATTTTCCCACACTTGTGGGGCAGCCCCTCCTGTGGAGCAGAACGGTGGGCCCAGCTGTCCTCTGCCTCCTCTGTATGTGACACATTGACAAACTTGGAAGCTGGGTTTGCCCTTTCAGTTTTGTTTCCTGATTGGAAACCCCTGACAACTCCTCCCGCCCTGGCCTCTGCCCCTACCCACCTGTGCTTTCCCAGGCTGGAAGGGGGCAGCCCCTGTCGGCATGTGGGTGGTCATGCTGTGACATCCCCAGAGGCTGCTGGGGCCTGGGCTGGGGTCGGCCCAGATATGGGACCCAGCCTGGTGAGAGGGCCAAGCAGCCAGGCCCAGGTGCAGGAATGGTGGGGGCTGGCCTGGCCAGCCTGGGGAATGTTGCTTCTGGCTCGTCTGTGGGCGTGGGGGAAGGCCTGGGTGAGGAGGCCTGGGCTGCTCCTCCCTGCCAAGCCTGGTGAAATTTGGCTTGTAGACCAGGGAAACTGAGCCGACCTTCTGACATTTCACAGCCAGGGTGGGGCTGAGGGAGAGAAACAGGAGCCAAGCTGGAGTGGAGGAGGGGCTGGTGTGGCTCTGCCTCCTGCTTGCGGAGAAATGGGCTTGGGGTGGGGGGGCGGGGGCACAACACTCAGGCCTCCACTGTCTAAGTAGCTTCTCTCTTCCTGTCCAGCCCCAAGTGTTACATCATTACTGGAAGATTCGTTAGGTCTTGACAGATCAAGCTCGCCTACCTTTGCCCATGGCAGGTCAGGGCGAGAAACCCGTTTCTGGGTTGTTTCCTGCCACTCTTTCCTTTCCTGTGCGATTCTGTCACTCTCTTTACACCCCAAAGTGGGCCTCTTGCCTCAGATGTCCCTTTCCCTTGTCAGAGGGGGGAGATAGGAACTGGGGGTGGGGGAAGCCCCATCCTCAACTCTGGGCTTCTCTCTGAGGTGGGAGCCTCTGAGGCAGAAAATGCTTTGACGACTTCAGGGTGGGGTTTCCTAGAACCTGGCTGAAGCCTGAGCTCAAGAGGTTGAGAGACTCCTCAGTCTGGGAGATTCGAGTGAGCTGCAGCAGTGAGGGGGTCTTGTCTCTTATAGTTGCTACCCCAGCCTGAGCTTAGCCCGCCTGTGCTTTTCTGTCCCCTCCCATCTGTGAAGACCCTTAGTGAGTCTCTTGCCTGCAGGTTTTGGGGCATGGGAGGAAGCAAATTGAGCTGGGCAAGGGCTGGAACCAGTCAAGGGCTAGGCCTCAGGGCTGATGCTATTCCCACCTCGTCATCTTACCGTGTGGGTGCACTTTTGCTGTCTTCCTAGGGAGGAAGGATAGGGGAAGTAGCCATGGCAGCCCCTGGTCTGAGTCTCTCCAGCAGGGGTTGGCCTTAAGGCCCTGGTTGTGTCTGCAGCAGCCCACCTGAGGGTGAGCAACTGTGGATGGCAAAGAAACTTTCCCAGCTGGCCGCAGGGTGTTGCTTCTGACTGGTGACACTGCTTCCCTGGGACCCCCATGCCAGGAGCAGGGAACTGCCTTAGCCAGAAGCAGGAGAGCACAGGCAGGTACCACCCTCACCTCCGAGGTGCAGCTTGACACCAACAGCACGGAAGACACAGGCTAGAAGGCAGGGCTAGAGCCAGGGAAGGCAGCAGTACTCCAGGTCTAGCCAAGGTCAGGAGAGAGCTGATGGGGTGAGAGACGGCCCAGCCAGTCGCCAGGGTCAGTCAGGGCCTACGATGCCCTCCCTGCACTGGGTGCAGTGTCCGGCCCTCCCGAAGCCCCAGCACCCAAGGAGAACAGGCTGGAGGTCCAATTCTCAGACTATAAACCACACCTGCTCTCCAAGAGAAGGTCTGCTCAGTGGACCTGGGAGTGGTCTGGAGGGTCACGGGGGAAAGGGTGGGGTAAGATGGGGTTGCTTGGCCAGCAGCAGGCACCCCTACTCCATCCTCCTGTGCCAGGACATCTTCCTCACCCGGCTCAAACTTCTTTCCAAACATTTATTTATAGCTCTGGTCTGTGGGCCCAGTGGACTGTGGCCCCCGGGTGGGTTCCTCGAGGCCCTCTCTGGGAGGCATGTCCATATGCATCACTGGCCCCACAGACCTGCCCTGCAGGCTTGTCATCTCAGTAGGGCTGGGCAGGTGGCCTGTATTCAGCTGGGAGAGACGCCCCTCGGAGGAGACGGGTCTGTCTTTCTGTTGCCTTGTAGAAACTGCAAGATGGGAGGGGCTGAAGTAGCCCTGCCTCACTCCCTGCACCCACCAGTGTCCACCCTAGCTTGCCCAAAGCCCAGGGAAGTTGGGAGCAGCCCCAAAAGCCCGGCCGAGACGGGGCATCAAGCTGGAGAGGGGAGCAGCCGGGGCTGGGGTGCTCAGTGCAAGCTCATCCAAGCTCTAAGCAAACAATTAAGGTCCCTTATAGTCTGTGGGAATGAAAAATAAGTAAACAGCCGGGCTCGCTGGCTCAGCCTGTAATCCCGTGCCTTTGGGAGGCTGAGGTGAGTGGATTGCCTGAGTCCATGGGTTCAAGACCCGC
>NW_007256236.1:118213-122516 GCF_000164805.1 Carlito syrichta | reverse complement strand
CTGCGGGCTCAAGCAATCCACTCACCTCAGCCTCCCAAAGGCGCGGGATTACAGGCTGAGCCACTGAGCCCGGCTGGGCTCGGGCTCTTAATTGAGAGGGGTATGGGAGCTCTGGGGATCCTTAAACTCCCTTGAGCATTTGCAGAGTGTGCAGGTACATACCTACTTTATAGGAGGGGCAGCACCTTTGATTCTCATTGGGGCCCTAACTCTAAGAAGCACTATCCCAGCACCCCCTTATGACAGATGAGGAAACAGGTCTGGAGAGGGGAAAGACTTGCTCAGAATCACTTGGTAGTGGTCCAGCCTTTCGGCTCCAGGCTCCTGTGTGATGGAACCCCAGGAGCCCTTAGCTCCCTGACCTTCAGGCGTCACTTAGCTCCTGGGGGAGATCAGGAACCCGGGGACCTTGCAGATCTAGCAGAGAGGGGCCCCTCCACTACAGGATCAGACCGAGGGGCTCTTGGGGACCTGGTCACAGCCTCAGGCCCACCAGCAACCAGGCAGAGCCTGGGAGCACTGCGTCCAAGAGTCAGCGCATGTGAGCAGGGGAAGGTGTGGGCCTGGAGCCAGAGATGTGAGTGGTATCCCTGTCCCCATGTTCTCTTCTAAGGAATGGGCAGTAACAGTATCTACCCCACAGACCTGGCATATATCACTCACTCAGCCACTAGGGGTTTGCTGTCTTCCCCTTCCCATCCTGACCTTCAGCTCCCAGGCCCTTCCTCTCTTCAGGGTAATATCACTATAAGCAAACACAGGCAGGAAAGGGGACCAGCAGGGCAAGGGGAAAGGGGACCAGCGGGGCAAGGACAAAGGGCCCCGGGCAGTGCCGAGGCCACCCGGAAGGAACTTCTGCCCAGAAGGAAGCTACCTGAGTTGTTACCAGCTGATATCTGAGCACTCTGAGGCCGAGTAGGCAGCTGGCTGCTGTCACCGAGGGACTGCTGCCTGTGCAGGTGAAGCCGGGGCTGCTTGGGCTTGTGCTTTGAGATCCCTGTGGCTGATGGGAGCAGGAGACAGAAGGGTCAGTTCCTAGACAGTGGGTGAGAACTCTGTGAGGACCTGTAGGTATGGGCGAGGGTGGCAGGGCTGCTGGTCACAGCCTGCCTTAGTGGGGGTGGGATCCTTTGGGGTGAATTTGTGGACATGCTCCTTAGAAGCAGTGCTTCACGCAGTCACAGGCCCACTCCTCTGTCTGCCCACCCACCCACCTTCCACCCATCCATTCGTCTGTCTGACTGTCCACTCCCTCAGTCTCTGAGGACCTACATGCATCTGCCCTGTGCCAGGTGCTAGGGGGGTTCTGGCCTGGGCTTTCCAGTTCAGGAGGGGAGGCAACGAGGAATGTGCATACGCAGTTATGATGCACTACAGGAAGTGATAGCAACCACGCTTCAGATGTGGGGAGTGGGCACGCAGCAGACAGGGACTGCTAAGTGGCAGGGGCTCAGGAGAGGGCGTTGTTCTGAGTTTTGAAGAAGTGGGGTAAGACTTGACCGTGATGGTGCTAGGGACAGAGGTTGAGACAGGAAGCCCAGTGGTGCAGCGTGGGATGCAGGTCAGCAGGCACACACAGGGCCATGCAGTCCCAGCGGGTGGCCTGAGGCTGGACAGCTGTCCTCTGCCTGCCAACGTTTACCTGGTGGCTTTTGGAGAGACCTGAACACTTAGAGTCAGGAAAGTGGAGAAGGATCTGGTGGCCCAAAGAAATGCCTGGACTTCTGAAAGATGAACGTCCCTGTGGAATCCAAACAAGGGACCTGAGGGCATCTGAGCTACCTGGACACTCACTGTCTTTGGCCCGGATGCCTGGCAGCCTTGTATCCATTCGCCCCTTGTAAATATGTCCATCCAGGCCCAAGATGTCCACTTCGTCATGCTGGGGAGGTAGATATATGTTTGTCATCACTGTAGCACACAGAGCCTTCCCTCTTCCTGAATGTATGCAGGCCCAGGGCACAGAGCACTACTGTCTCCTGATTCTTGGTACCAGATGGTGCTCAGAACCCTCCTGGGGGACGCTGGACAGCACCAGAGCAGAGTGACAAGGTAAAGGGAGGTTAAAACGGTATCATTCTGAGGAACCATGGTGGGAGATGGTAGTGCTGGGTGGTAGGTGGCTGGAACAAATTCACCTTCCCAAGAAAGAGTAAGAACCCGAGGCTTTAAAGAAGCTGCCTTGGCCAGGCATGGTGGCTCACACCTATAATCCCAGCACTTTGGGAGGCCGAGGTGAGAGGATTGCCTGAGCCCACGGGTTCAAGACCAGCCTGGGTGACTTGGCAAGGCCTCATCTCTACAATAAATCAAAAAATTAGCCCAGCGTGGTGGTGTGTGCCTGTGATTCCAGCCACTTGAAAGGCTGAGGTGGAAGGATCACTGGAGCCGAGCAGGTCAAGGGTGCGGTGGCTGTGTGAGCGTGCCACTGTATTCCAGCCTGGGCAACTGAGTGAGACTCCAACTCAAAAAAAAATGCTGCCTCAAGGCATAGGATTGGATGATGGTGTTTTCAGAATGACTTGGGAATCTGGGGTCATGTGAGGACCTTCCTCCCTGGTGGCAGAGCCCCTGACCTTCATGGCGATCTGGATCTCCTCAGAGGGACACAGGCCCTGTGGCAGGTGCTGCAGGCGGTTGCGGCGGTAGGGGTAGGTGAGGGTGTGGCTTCCCCCACAGCGCCGGGGCACGGTTGAATAAGTATAATCAGCCATATCTGACACTCTGTGATGAAGACAGCATGGAGTCACAGGGAGTAGGCCACCAGGGACATGACCTGGGACGTGTCTATGGGGAGGCCAGCCAGAAGAAAGTGTGGCAGCTCTCTCAGGGAGTCTTTGGGAGTCAGGGCAGGAACAGGCAGGCGAGTGAGCAGAACTACCTTGAGGCCAGGCCATCCAAAAGACCATACACACACATACACCCCTGACACATACACATAAACTGACACATACACTCTAACACTTACTCCCCTTTCTCTTTTTTTTTGAGTTGGAGTCCCACTCTGTCACCCAGGCTGGAGTGCAGTGGCACAATCATGGCCACTGCATCCTTGGCCTGCAGGGCTCAGGCGATCCTTCTGCCTCAGCCTTCCAAGTAGCTGGGACTACAGGCATGTACCATCACATCTGGCTGATTTTTGCATTTATTGTGGAAACAAGATCTCGTCCTGTTGCCCAGACTGGTCTTGAGCTCCTGGCTTCACTCGGTCCTCTCAACTCAGCTTCTCAAAGTGCTGAGATTACAAGTGCAAGCTACCGCACCTGATCCCCCCTTCTTCCTCAGGGCTTTCCTCAGCAGTGGGGTGAGGCCTTTGTTCACATGGCCATGGGTGGGCAGAAGCCAAGCCCAGACACCAGAGGCCCACATCCCCACAAACCCTGGCCCATTTGCACCTCCCTACCGTTTGTAGCAGGGGGAACTGAGGCACTGGGCCTGTAGTAGCTCGCGGATCATCTGGCTGCTGGCCTTGACAGAGCCTCCAAAGTGCATCTGCACCTTCTCGATGTCCATCAGCATCTTGGAGTGCATGGAGTGCAGGCGCCCCACACTCCGCTCCATCTGCCCCAGGTCACCCCGAGGGAAGGCACCGCCCAGCCTGAGGCTGTGGGAAACAGGCAGAAAGGAGAGAAGGTCAGCCCAGGGTCAGCGAGAACTCTGGAGGCACTCCATGCCTTGACCTTGTGCAAGCCTCTTAAGCTCTAGGCTCCTCACCTGCCTTCCTCCCTGCCCTTTTTTTTGAATTGGAGCCTCACTCAGTCACCCAGGCTGGAGTGCAGTGGCATGATCACAGGCACCCCAGTGTTGACCTGCTGGGCTCAGGCGATCCTTCTGCCTCAGCCTTCCAAGTAACTGGAACTACAAGCACATGCTACCATGCTAATTAATTATTTATGTATTTATTGTAGAGATGAGGTCTCACCAAGTTGCCCAGGCTGGTTTCGAACCCCTGGGCTCAGGCAGTCCTCTTGCTTTGGCCTCCCAAAGTGCTGGGATTACAGGCTTGAGCCACTGCGCCTGGCCTGCCTTCCTCTTTTTTTTGGAGATAGAGTCTTGCTCTGTCTCCCAGGCTATAGTGCAGTGGCATGATCATAGCTCACTGCAGCCTCCAACTCCCAGGCTCAAGCAAGCCTCCCACCTCAGCTTCCCGCATAGTAGAGACTACAGATGCACACTACCATTGGCTCATTAAAAAAATTTTTTTTAGCCGGGCTCGGTGGCTCAGCCTGTAATCCCGTGCCTTGGGAGGCTGAGGTGAGTGGAATGTCTGAGCCCGCGGGTTCGAGACCCGCCCGGGCAACTT
>NW_007256236.1:117016-117925 GCF_000164805.1 Carlito syrichta | reverse complement strand
AGCGGCCGCTGCACTCCAGTCTGGGCGACAGGGTGAGACTCCAACTCAAAAAAAAAAAATGTTTCTTGGTAGAGAAGAGGTTTGCTATGTTGCACAGGCCGGTCTCAAACTCCTGGGCTCAAGTGATACTCCTGCCTCCACCTCCCAAAGTGCTAGGATTACAGGCATGAGCCACCACACCCGGCCTAATTTTTAAACATTTTTTGTAGATATGGGGTCTCATTATGTTGCCCAGGCTGGTCTTGATTCCTGGCCTCACGTGATCCTCCTGTCTTGGCCTCCCAAAGTGCTGAGATTACAGGCATGAGCCACTGCATCTGGTTCAGGCCCCTTTTTGTATCAGACCTTGTGTGGGCCCAGATATCCCTATGTGAAAAGCCAGAGACCCTCGGGCTCTTGACCAAGGGCTGGGGGTCACTGGGCAGCTTAGCCCCAGGCAGGAGCCCTGTCCAGGGAACCCCTGGGGGACCAGACTTGCCCTAAGGTTTTCCTCAGATAAGAAAGTGCAGTGGAGCCAAACGGAAAAGAGCCTAGCTCCTCTGGCTACAGCCAGGGGTGGAGGAGCTGAAACCAGCCACTCACCTGACCCAGCCTACCTGAAACCCCTAGGGCTCCAAAGAGCAGTTTGAAGTTCTCTTTTCTGTGAGCCCCCATCTTCAGGAGGTGGGAAGGCAGCAGAGAGGAGGGCGGGAGCCAAGGGACTGTGAGCATGCTACCACCGGTCCCCCTCTAGCTGAGTTATGCCAGACAACCCCCCCCCCACTACAAGCCCAGCCAAAGGATGGCGGAGGAAGTAAAAAAGTAGAGGAGCTCTTGCCCGGGCTCAGTGGCTCAGTCTGTAATCCTAGTACTTTGGGAGGCCGAGGCGAGTGGATTGCCTGAGCCCACGGGTTCAAGACCAGCCCGGGC
>NW_007256236.1:101886-116996 GCF_000164805.1 Carlito syrichta | reverse complement strand
AAAAAAAAAAAAAAAAAAAAATACTGGGTCTTCTTCATCCAACAATCCTGCCCCAGGAAGAGCTGGGAGCTGGTTCAAAAATGGGTCTTGGGCCCCCACTGTCCCAACCTCAAGTAGGAAGCCCTCCATTCTGTCCCTCCCAGAGCTGCCTTCCGTCAAATCCAGAGTCATCTCTGCCCCCGCCCTCCCCATCCAAAGCTCCACCCTGGACACTGCTGTCCCATACTTGCGGCTCTGCTGCCGGACCTGCTCCAGTTCAAACACCATGTAGGGGCGGATGGAACGGTGCCCAGGCAGGCCCGGACCCACAGGTGTCACAGGGATGATCCTGGCCAGATTCAGAGAGAAAAAGGGTGGGTTGGAGTGTGAGAAGTCCCATCGCCCAAATCCACCCAACTCCCCATATTCCATCAGCCTTAGAGAACTTGCCCAACCATCCCAGGCTTGGAAGGACCGAGGGCTGGAAACAGACCCATGACAGAGGAGAGACAAGAGGTGAAGGGGGGCTGGGAAGCAGAGGAGACACAGCCCTGCTGTGCGAGGCCGTGTGTCCACGGTCTGTCCACTCACTGTCCAGTCACAGGTGTCTCCAAGGGTCGGTCACATGAGAGGCAGTGGAAATGTGCCAGGAGCTGTCTGTTAGGATGCACATACAAAGTGAGTGCCCTGCCCAGAGTCCCAGAGGGTTTGGTCCTCTGCAGGCCAGGCAGGCAGGAAGCTCAGCCCACCAGGATGGCAGATCCTGGCCCCGCTCCCCAGAAATTCACTTGCTCCCTCTTCTGGGCTCACATCGACACCTGCCTGTCCTAACTAAAAGCCAGCGGTCCTTGCTCCCCGGGCCCCGAGGGTGGCCTGTGTAAGCCTCGGGAGCCCTCTGGTGGCCAAGAATAGGAATTCTAGGATTCTAGTCCTGGGCCAGGTCCCCCAGGAGGCTCAGCTTTGAAGACTGAGGCCCCCACCCTGTCCCAAAGGCCCAGCTTGGTTCGCCCAAGGCTGAGAGCCCCACTCCCTTTCTCCACTGTAATATGAAGGAGCCTGAGCTAGATGAGCTTAAACGCTCTAAAACTCTGTCCCTCCAACTACAGGCTGGTCCTGGGCAGAATCAGCCATGTGCTGGCGGGAGCCGTTTGTCTGGGGACCTCCAGCCCCCACCTGTCCTCACCCTGCAGAGCGTGCCAGCCTCCCCTGCTGTGTCTCAGGCCTCACCTCCGCATGGCGGCTGCCTCATCTGCCTGGTAGTGTGGAGAGCGCTCTTTGAGCTGCTGTCGTAGCGATTTCCACCGCTCCTCCAGCAACTGCTTCACTGGGTCCAGCTCCAGGCGGTCCAGCTGCAGGGGAGGGAGACAGAAACCAGGTGAGCTCTAAGAAAGCAGGTAGATGGGGGCCGGTCCTGGAGAAGGTGCCGTTGTCCTGATCCAGGGGGCAGGAATGGCAATGGACAGCCTCAGCACCACCCGGTCTCTCACTTTGTTGTCCATCTCTCCAAGGAACTTTTCTATCATCTTCTGCCAGTCCTGCTCTTGCCCAGTCATCTTGGCCACCAGCTCCCGCATCATGTGGTTCAGTTGCTCCGTGGTGGCATCAAATTGGACCCGGCTCACTTTGGTGGCCAGGGCACTCTTGTCGGCTTTCTGCCCAGAGAGAGAGGAGAAGAGCCCCACCTGGGAGAGCGCCATGGAGAGGGTCCCATTCTCCCAAGGTGCCAACACTTGACATGGGCAGGTTTCCCAGAGTCCACACTCTTCCCACCAGCTTCCCTCTACTCCTGACCTCTCAAAGAACAGCCAGGAACACCTCCCTGGACAGAGTGGCTCCTGGGACCTGGCGCTTACCATGTCAATCTCCAGCTCCAGGTGCTCCCTAGTAGCCTTTTCCTTTTCGAGTTTCTCCAGACCCTGGTACAGCACCTGGGTGGGGGGCGAGCAGAGAAGCAAAGAGCCAGGAGCTGAAGGGCAGGTGGGTGCTGTGGCATGCCCCAGCCACCCTGCTGGCCACTCACGGTGATGTCCTTCTGCTTCTGCTGGTGGTCCTCGATGAGGTTGCTGGTGGTGATATTGAGCTTCTCGCAGTCGCCCTGCACCTGCAGGATGGCACTCTGCACCTGGCCCAGCAGCTCCTCATCCTGCAGCATGGGGGACAGGAGGGCTCTCAGAGACTGCTGGGACGGACCCTGCCCCACCGCCGCGGCATCGCCGCCCCCTGAGAGGAGCTCACTCCAGACCCTGCTCTGGCTTTGCTCGGTTTTCATCACAATTTCCCATTAACAGTAGGGAAGGCTCTGTGCGCTTGCTGTGTGGCCTCCCAAAGGGACATGAGCGTCAGTCACCCACATCCTGGACTGGCCTCAGGCGACCCTGGCCCGCCAGGGGTGGGGATCAGTAGAGGCGATGGGGGCTCAGGAGTGATGTGCTGCCCTGTGGCCCCTGAGAGTTGGGGTGTGGGCTTCAGTCTCCCCACCCCTTCCGGCCAAATCTACACTCCTCAGTCCCGGAGGCAGGACCCAAGAACTTGTGGCTGCGACTGCCCCACCAGCAAGGCTGGGCTTTGGAGGGAGATCGGAGGGGTCAGGAAGACTGGCGTGCCAGGGGACTCGAGGTCTACAGCTGTGCCTGTGTCTCCGTGGCCCAAGCAGGGCACTGTTCCGCCCTCAGCCATCCTGTGCTGCCCTGCCCCCATCAAGCCAGCCCTTCCGCATCGTCTCCTGTCCCCAGAGCTAGTCTGCTGCTACCCTTGCTGTGACCCTGCAGAAAGACCAGGGACTTTTGTGGGATCACAGATGACTGACCCTCAGGCCCAAACTTCCCTCTCGAGGAGCTCTGTCAGCCACTCACTCTGTGAACCTCCAGGGTGGTGGCTCTCCCCTGTGGGCATGCATCAGGAGAGGGCAGGAGGGAGACTGGCAAGGACCCACCTGACTCTGGAGCTTGGCTTTCTTGGAGGGCCGGGAGGCAGCCAGGTTGCTGACCATGTCCTGGAGCCGCTCGTAGCGTGCCACCAGCATGCTGACCTGATGGCTCAGATCCAGGCTGCAGGCTGGACAGGTGGCCTCAGGGTCGATCTGGCCAGGAGCCACGTGTGCCAGGGCCTTGTGTGGGGCCATGCTCATGGACAGCAGCGTGGAAGAAGAGGTCAGCATGCTCTCGATGATCGTCCTGAGCTTATCTAACTGGGTGTGGGAGAGACAGCAGGTACAGGGCAGTGAGGCATGTCCCGGTCATGTTGTCTGTGCTAGCACTGCTTGCTGCCTCCCCAGCCATGGTCTGTGCAGCCACCACATCCTCAGCACGCCCTGGGGATGCACCAAAAAGCAGGTGCTCTATACATGAGTTAGTGAGAGAAGTCTCTGTAAAAACGGCATTAATACCGAATCAGTTCCTTGCAGGAGGGATGTCTCTGGGCCTTTCTGCAGCCAGCCCACTGGTTCATTTGTGAGAACATCTCTAGCTAAATCCTAAAGTGCTGTGGCCTGACGACACATCCACCCTGCTCTGGGCATCGGGGCTGAAAAGGGTGGGCTCGCACATGCTCCTGCTCGCAAGCCAGGGGGTATGGATGGCCGTGCTTAGTCATGTCATTAAATAATAGTAGCAGACTGTGACAAGTGCTGACACTACTACAGCAGTCTCTCATGGCAGTGCAAATCCCTTCCAAGGAAAGTGGCTTGAAGGACTGGCCCTCATGCTTTCTTGATTTGTTTAGAGACAGGGTCTGGCTCTGTTGCCCAGGTTGGAGCACAGTGGCACAATCACAGCGCATCACATCCCTGATTTCCTGGATTCAAGTGATTCTCCGTCTTCAACCTCCCTGGCAGCTGGAACTATGCATGCTACCATACCAACTTTTTTCTTTTCTTTTTTTGAGTTGGAGTCTCACTCTGTTGCCCAGGCTGGAGTGCAGTGGCCGCTCCCGGCCACCCAGCCTCGACCTGCTGGGCTCAGTTGATCCTTCCACCTCAGCCTTCCGAGTAGCTGGAACTACAGGCGCATGCTACCATGTCCGGCTAATTTTTTTATTGTAGAGATGAGGTCTCGCCAAGTTGCTCAGGTTGGTCTCAAACCTGTGGGCTCAGGCAATCCCCTCACCTCAGCCTCCCAAAGTGTTTGGATTACAGGCTTGAGCCACCACACTGGCCTTCCAGCGAATTTTTTAATTTTATGTAGAGATTGGATCTCACTATGCTGTTCAGGCTGGTTGCAAACTCCAAGCCTCAAGCAGTCTTCCCACCTTAGCCTCCCCAAACACTGGAATTACACTTCCTGGTCTTTTCTGTATCCCGTGGTCCCAGTCTGTAACCACAAATGAGGGGTCCTGGGGAGACGGCTGATTCAGGGGCAACCAGTCCCCAGAATGTCCTGTGACTCACTGCCTGCCTCAAAAAGAGGGGCTGGCCCGGCCTGAGCCCCTTCTCATAGGAGTGAGTGATAAAGCAGAAAAGATCTGCAGGGCTTGGGGCAGCCATTGTGGGCCATGTGAGAGGGAAAAGTCCATTGAGAGTGGAGTGGAAGAGCGATATGGGGAGGCTGAGAGAGGTGGATAAGGAAAGCGACACAGATACACAGAAAAACGGGTGCACCAAGACAGGGAGTGCCAGACTGCCCTTCCCACACTGCCCTCTGGAAGTTCCCTTTTCCCGAACTTCTTATACCTACCCTCCCGCCCCACAATGCAATTTACTTTTGTCTGTACTCACAGAGACTCTGTTGCTTCCAACCAGAAGCCTACACTGTGGCCAGCTCACCAAAGGGCCCCAGGGATACAAAGCAACCGGTTAATTTTTCTCTCAAAGAGAGGAAGAGGCTTCCCAGAAAAATAAACAGTTCGATGGAGTCTTTTTCTTCTTCTTCTTTTTTTTTTGTGAAACAAGGTCTCACTCTGTCTCTCAGACTGTAGTGCAGGGGGGCAGTCATCACTCACTGCAGCCTTGCACTCCTGGCAAAAGCAATCCTCCTGCCACAGCCTCCCAAGTAGCTAGAACTACAGGCACATGCCATCACACCAAGCTACTCAGTGGGTTCTTGAATAATAAGGAGCAGCTCTCTGGGTAAAAAAAAGGTCAGAAGGACATTCCAGAAAGAACAGCAAGAGAAAGCAGGAGTGTGTTCAGAGAAAGGTAGGAAGCCAAGGTGGCTAAGATACGGGGAGCATGGGAGGTAGTAGAAGGTGGTGCCCTCAAAACAGACTGCAAAAGGAGAGGGGGCAGCCTGGCAGGGAGTGGATGCACTCCAAAATGTGGCCCTAGACATGAACTTGGATGCACAGGTGACTCTTGCTTACTTTGCTGCTCCTCAGGCAGGATAGTTGGCTTGGAGTCATGAAAGAGGGCACACCACTGTTCCAGCAATTTCGGAATGAGCCTAGAATGCAGCTCAAAGCACAAAGGGGTTCCTGACATGAATCCCCACGGGCCCAGTGACTTTTCCTATCTGGCCCTTCTGTGAATGTTGAGAGGGTTGTTCCTGAATCTTCTGGTTGCAAGCAACAGAGTTTCTGTGAGCACAGGCAAAAGGAAGATGGGTTGGGGGGGTGGTGTGCATTTCCTCACTGAGAAAATGACCAAGGATGGCATCATTCAAGATTTAAAGGAAGACACTTATAAAATAAAATAAGATAAAAATAAAAATAAAGACACTGTCAAGAAAGTGAAAAGGTAACCCACATAATGGGAGAAAATATTTGCAAACCACATATCAGGTAAGAGTCTAGTATCCTGGTCGGGTGCATGATACATGCTACGTATGGATGAACCTTGAAAACATCACGCTAGCCGGGCTCGGGGGCTCAGCCTGTCATCCCGCGCCCTTGGGAGGCTGAGGCGAGTGGACTGCCTGAGCCCGCGGGTTCGAGACCCGCCTGGGCGACTTGGCGAGACCTCACCTCTCCAATAAATCCAAAAATCAGCCGGGCGTGGTAGCGCGCGCCTGTAATTCCGGCTACTCGGGAGGCTGAGGCAGAAGGATCGCCGGAGCCCGGCGGGTCGAGGCTGCGGTGGCCGGGAGCGGCCGCCGCACTCCAGTCTGGGCGACCGAGTGAGACTCCAACTCAAAAAAGAAAACATCACGCTAAGTGAAAGAAGCCACATGCGAAAGGCTAGGTATTATGTGATTCTGTTTATATGAGATATCTAGAATAGGCAAATCCAGAGAGACAGAAAGTAGGTTGGTGGTTGTCAGGGGCTGGGGCGGGGTGGGAGATGGAGAGAGACTACTAAGGGTTTTTGGGGGTGATGAAATGTTTTGGAATTTGATCCAAAACACTGGTGATGTTTGCACAGTTTTGTGAATATACTAAGACTACCTTGTTCACTTTATTTATTTATTTATTTTGAGTTGGAGTGCTATTCTGTCACCCAGGCTGGAGTGCAGTGGCATGCTCACAGCCACCCGAGTGTTGACCTGCTGGGCTCCGGTGATCCTTCCGCCCAAGCCTTCCAAATAGTTGGAACTACAGGCATGTGCTACCACGCCCAGCTAATTTTTTGATTTATTGTGGAGATGAGGCCTCGCCGAGTTGCCCAGGTTGTTCTTGAACCCATGGGCTCAGGCAATCTGCTTACCTTGGCCTCCCAAAGTACTGGGATTACAGGCTTGAGCCACCGTGCCTGGCCACATTGTTCACTTTAAAAGGGTGAATTTTATGATACATGAATTAAGTAATAAAAATTATAAGGGAAAATAATTATTTTTTCTTTCTTCTTTTTTTTTGGAGTTGGAATGTCACTCTGTCACCCAGGCTAGAGTGCAGTCACAAGCTCACTGCAGCCTTGACCTGCTGGGTTCAGACGATCCTTCTCCCTCAGCCTTCCAAGTAGCTGGAACCACAGAAATGAACCACCATGCCCGGCTGACTTTTTTTTTTTTTTTAATTGTAGAGACAAGGTCTTACCATGTCTCAAACTCCTGAGCTCAGGCAATCCTCTTACCTCTGCCTCCCAAAGTGCTGGGATTACAGGCATGAGCTACTGTGACCAGTCTTTTTTTTTTTTTAAGTTGGAGTCTCACTCTGTCACCCAGACTGGAGTGCAGTGGCCGCTCCCGGCCACCGCAGCCTCGACCTGCTGGGCTCCGGCGATCCTTCCGCCTCAGCTTTCCAAGTAGCTAGAATTACAGGCATGCGCTACCACGCCTGGCTGATTTTTGTTTTATTTATTGTAGAGATGAGGTCTCGCTGCCCAGGCGGGTCTCGAACCCACGGGCTCAGGCAATCCACTCACCTCAGCCTCCCAAAGGCGCGGGATTACAGGCTGAGCCACCCAGCCCGGCTCTTTTTTTTTTTTTTTTTTTTTAAGAGACAGGGTCTTGCTCTGTTGCCCAGGCAGTGGTACGATCAAGCTCAGCACAGTCTCGAGCTCCTGGGCTCAAGCGATCTTCCTGCCTCAGCCTTCCAAAGCTCTAGGATACTGGCATGAGCCACTACACCCGGTGAGAAAGAAAGATTTAATGGAAGGTAAACAGGTCTAAATGGGGTACCTTTCCCTTGCCACAGGACATGCCCTTGCCCCTGTGGCCTCAGATGACTTTGGATCACGCAGGAACTGATCCTCGACACAGCTGCCACTCCCACACACACACACACACACACACACACGAAAAGGGGAAACTGAGGTGCCCGGTCTCTGAGAAGAGGTGGGAGGGCAAGCCTGGCGCCGTCGTCTGCGGCCAGCTCTGACAAGGGCCCTGGGTCCCTGGGGCTGAAGAGATAGAATCCTCACCTGATTCTGCAGGTAGAAGGAGGCTTCGGACACCGAATTTTCCATGGCGGCCTTGCCTTGCCCTTGGCTATCTCTCAGCTCGGCCAGCTCCTTCTCAATGTCTGCCACGGTGACTCTGTGGTACATGACAAGAGACCCCACCTGGCTCCACAGCCAACCCTGAGCCCTGAGCCCACCAAGGCGGGGCCTTTGCCACGGGGGCTTAGGAGGAGGCAAGCCAGGGTCTTTCACATCCCTCCAGCAGGTTCTGTCTAGCGATCTGGGGCCCCGCCTTCATCCTGAAGGTGAACATCCAGTGTGATGGAGTGAGGGGCTTCTGGGCAGTGGGACTGGGTTACTGAGGGCCTCTAGCAAGTAGTCTTCTCCAGCCTCCAACTGGGCACAGAGTCCAAGGAACTTCTTTTTGCTTTTCCAAGCCCTGGCCCTGACCTGTGGCTAAACACCTGGGGAGCTTCTACCAGTTTCTTGAACTAGATATGGACAATCGTAAGAGCAGACATGATCCAGGTCAAAGACAGTGGTCGGCTTAGAGGCGTGGGTGAGCCAAAGGCTACCATCACCTCTTTGGCTGGGAATACATGATGCCAGGAGGCCAGCTGCTCTTGGGTGGGGCATTTTACCTGAGGATGCCCAGCTGCAAACCCAGCTGGCTAGTTTTCAACTCCTCTGATTCTTTGTCTCCTTCGCCATCCAGGAACTTTTGCAACCTGTCCAGCTACCAACCCAATGAAAGAGGGGAGTCAGGCAGGCTTGAGTTCCCCCCCTCCTGAATATGCCCCAGCAGCTCAAGCCAGCCCCTTCCCCATTCCCTAATCCAACCCTTTGTGATCAAAGCCAAGATCCTTGCAGACATCCATCCATCCTATGGATGTAGAGGACTCGTATTAAGAGAATGACTGAAGCTGGGCTCGGTGGCTCAGCCTGTAATCCTGTGCCTTTGGGAGGCTGAGATGAGTGGATTGCCTGAGCCCACGGGTTCGAGACCCACCTGGGCAACTTGGCAAGACCTCATCTCTACAATAAATCAAAAATTAGCCTGGCGTGGTAAGTGTGCGCCTGTAGTTCCAGCTATTTGGAAGGTTGAGGCGGAAGGAGCGCCGAAGCCCAGCAGGTCAAGGCTGCAGTGACCGGGAGTGGCCACTGCACTCCAGTCTGGGTGACAGAGTGAGACTCCAACTCAAAAAAAAAAAAAAAAAAAAAGAGAATGATTGAAGATCGATCTAGCAGTCCCTTGCAATGACCTCTGGCCCCAGAAAGTCCCACAAATTGGGCTCCAAGTCTACAACACGGAATGAAGAGAACAAAATCCTTGTTATTTGGCTCAGCTGAATCCTCACATCTTTGAGCGGCAGTTTTTGGATTCAGAAAATGGACATGATGATACCTGAGGGGCATGTCCCGTCTGATGGGATGGAAAGAGCCAATGAGATAATAGTGTCTGGGAAAGGACTGTCTGTGCCATCAAAATACAAATAGAAGCCGGGCTCAGTGGCTCAGCCTGTCATCCTGTGCCTTTGGGAGGCTGAGGTGAGTGGATTGCCTGAGCCCGCGGGTTGGAGACCCGCCTGGGCAGCGAGACCTCATCTCTACAATAAATCAAAAAATCAGCCGGGCGTGGTAGCGCGCGTGCCTGTAATTCCGGCTACTCGGAAGGCTGAGGCGGAAGGATCGCCGGAGCCCAGCAGGTCGAGGCTGCGGTGGCCGGGAGCGGCCACTGCACTCCAGTCTGGGCGACAGAGTGAGACTCCAACTCAAAAAAAAAAACAAAAAACAAATAGAAAGTGCCATTAGAAAGAAGGATCAGCAAAGTGGGCCGATCCTTCTTCCCTTACTTTTGCTTTTTCCTGCCGAATTTCTTTGGTCATTGTCTGTAAATTCTTCAACTGTTCCTCCAGGTCTGGAGGGATGGTCTTTTGGACTATGGAAAATAGAGAGGTTACCATCAGAGAGCTTAGATTTCTAGTGGGCTCCAAATCTCCATTTCCTGCCACCACGACTATGAAGCTACCCCAGAAAACAACCAGACATACTGCTTTATCCTGCTTCTCCTGGTGACTATGGAGAGGGGACGGGAAGAAGGAAGAAGGACTTGTCCTTAGTCCATAAAACTCCCCCACCCAATGTTTGACATCCTAAAGGGTTTTGGGACAACTGACCCACCATTTCCATCCACCTCTTTTTTTTTTTTTTTTTTTTGAGACAAGGTCTCACATAGGCTGGAGTACAATGGTGCAATCATAGCTCACTACAGCCTCTGACTCCTGGGTTCAAGTGATCTACCACTCAGTCTCCCAGGGAGCAGGGACTACAGGTGTGTGCCACCATGCCTGGCTAGTTCTTAATTTTCTTTTTGTAGAGACTGGGTCCTGCTGTGTTGCCTTGGCTGGTCTTGATCTCCAGGCCTCAAGCAATCCTCTCGTCTTGGCCTCTCAAAGCCCTGGGATTATAAACATGAGCCACCACACTCGGCCAGACTCTAAAATCCTAAGTACTCTCTGGGCCTAGAGTTGGGAGTGGGCAGATGTTAAGTTTAACTCTTCAATGTCCTTGTTCCCTTACCCCAATACTTTCCTCAGCTACTATCCAGAGGGTCTGATAAAGGCATGAGAATCTGTGTTCCTCTCTTGAGGCTTCATCAGTCCTACAGTTTTAGTTCTATCCTTTGCCCGCCTGTTCATTTGGCTCCTGAAGGCCATGGGAAAACCCAGAGTGGTTAAGAATGGACATGCTGTTTTCAAGGATGCGGGGAGAAGCCCAGCAGCCAGGAGCTGAGGCCAGGGGCAGGAAAGAATGCAATCAACGTAAAACTAAGACAATAGTGTCTCCTACAAGGGCAATCGGCACCCACCCATCATCGCAAGCAGGTACTGTATCTTCTCCAAATCTGTTTGGCCAGCTTGCAGCTCATCCAGCTCCTTTATTCTATCCTTTAGCTCTACATAGAGCCCAATGAGCTCTCCTATCAGACGAAACGTTTCCACTGCCATGGGGAAACTAGGAGCCCGTTTGTAGAGTGAATCGCGTCGTTCAGTCTGAACTTCACTCCTTTCTGACGAGAGTCGGTGACGGAAGTCTGGACCCCTAAAAAAGGTGACATCTTGGCCTGAGGCAGACTGGGCAGGAATTCCAGGTTGGTGTGAGACAAATGTTCTATTTGGATCCAAATAACCTTGGCCATACTGATCAACACTTGGATACCCTGGGCCAACATAGCCAGGATACATTAGACCATGGTCATCTGAGAGAGAGTATGCATGGCTATGCTGATTTGCATCTGGGTATACCTGGCCGTGCTCTCCTGGGCCAGGTGATACCAAATGCTGTTGATCTGGGTATGCAGAACCTGAACCTGTGCTTACTGGTGTTGGGCCATGCTGGTCTGTGCCAGGGTGTATCAAACCTTGCTGAGAAGTTTCTGGTGGTACCAAACCCCTTTGGTCTATATCTGGCAATGCCCAACCTTTGCTGGTCAGGAGTGGTGACACCTGGCTGTGTTGCTGTCTTCCAGGAGGTACCACGTCATGCTGATATTTCCGTGGTGATATAAAATTGGGAGAATATGCCTGTAATGTTGGAGGGCCATGAAACTCTCTGCCTGGTGCCATCAAGCCCCGCTGATCTGTATCTGGTTGTCTCAGACCACGCTGATCCATTCTAGGCTGCACCAAACCACGTGGATATGCCCCAGGTTGAACCAAACCATCAGGATAGACATCAGGCTGGACTAAACCAGGTGGATATGCACCAGGTTGAACCAAACCAGGAATATATGCACCAGGTTGAACCAAGCCATGTGGATCTGTCCTAGCCTGCACCAAACTACCCTGATCCATCCCAGACTGCACTGTACCAAACTGAGCTGCACCAGGCTGAAGCAAACTTCGCTGATCTGCACCAGGCTGGACCAAACCATGCTGATCCACTCCAAGTTGGACTAAACCATGCTGATCCACTCCAGTTGGCACCAAACCAAGCTGATCTAGGCCAGGTGGCATAAAACCACGCTGATCCACTCCAGGTGGGGCCAAACCATGCTGATCCATGCCAGGTGGTGCCACACCAAGCTGGTTCACTCTAGGTGTCCCCAAACCACGCTGATCCATTCTAGGTGGCTCCAAACCATGCTGAACTGCGCCAGGTTGTGCCAAACCACGCTGAACTGTACTAGGTTGTGTCAAACCACGCTGACCCACTCTAGATTGGCCCAAACCCTGCTGATCCATTCCAGGTTGCGCCACACCATGCTGACTTACTCCAGGTTGACCCAAACCAGGCTGATCCGCCCCAGGTTGTCCCACACCACGCTGATCCGCACGAGGTTGACCCAAACCAGGCTGATCCGCACCAGGTTGGCCCAAACCACGCTGATCCGCACGAGGTTGGCCCAAACCAGGCTGATCCGCTCCAGGTTGGCCCAAACCACGCTGATCAGCACGAGGTTGGCCCAAACCACGCTGATCCGCACCAGGTTGGCCCAAACCAGGCTGATCCGTACCAGGTTGGCCCAAACCAGGCTGATCCGCACCAGGTTGGACTAAACCACGCTGATCCACTCCAGGTGGCACCAAACCAGGCTGATCCGCACGAGGTTGGCCCAAACCACGCTGATCCGCTCCAGGTTGGCCCAAACCACGCTGATCCGCACGAGGTTGGCCTAAACCAGGCTGATCCGCACGAGGTTGGCCCAAACCACGCTGATCCGCACGAGGTTGGCCCAAACCACGCTGATCCGCACCAGGTTGGCCCAAACCAAGCTGATCCTCTCTAGGTTGGACTAAACCACGCTGATCCACTCCAGGTGGCACCAAACCAAGCTGATCTACACCAGGTGGCACAAAACCACGCTGATCCACTCCAGGTGGCACCAAACCACGCTGATCGATGCCAGGTGGCACAAAACCACGCTGATCCACTCCAGGTTGGGCCACACCATGCTGATCCATGCCACGTGGTGCCAAACCAAGCTGGTTCACTCCAGGTGGCACCAAACCAAGCTGATCTACACCAGGTGGCACAAAACCACGCTGATCCATTCTAGGTGGCACCAAACCACGATGAACTGCACCAGGTTGTGCCAAACCACGCTGAACTGTACTAGGTTGTGTCAAACCATGCTGACCCACTCTAGATTGGCCCAAACCCTGCTGATCCACTCCAGGTTGCACCAAACCATGCTGATTTACTCCAGGTTGGCCCAAACCAGGCTGATCTGCACCAGGTTGGCCCAAACCACGCCGATCCACTCCAGGTTGGCCCAAACCTTGCTGATCTATTCTAAAGTCATGCTGACCTGCATCAGGTTGGGCCAAACCATGCTGATCCACTCCAGGTTGGCCCAAACCACGCAGATCTACACCAGGTTGGACTAAGCCAAGCTGAGCCATTCCAGGTTGCACCAAGCCAACATGATATGCACCATGCTGGTCTGTATCAGGCTGTGCCAAACTAGGTAGGTATGTACCAGGTTGCACCAAACCATGCTGATCTGCACCAGGCTGCACAAAACTATGTTGATCAGCTCCTAGCTGAACCAAACCATGTTGATCTATAACAGGTTGGACCAAACCAGGTGGGTATGCACCAGGCTGTACCAGACCAGGAGGGTATGCACCAGGCTGTACCAGACCAGGGGGGTATGCACCAGGCTGTACCAGACCAGGTGGATATGCATCAGGCTGTAGCCAACCACTAGAAAATGCACCAGATTGCACCAGACCATGCCAATCCATTCCAGGCTGTATCAAACTGTGCTGATCTGTCCCAGGCTGCACTGCATCGGTCTGCTCTGCTCCAGGTTGAACTATGCCAGGCTGACCTGCACCAGGTTGCACCAGACCACGCTGATCCATGCCAGGTTGTATGGAGCCAGATGCTTCCAGACTGGGCTGTACAAAACCTCGTTGGGCTGTACTAACTGGCATCAAACCAGATGACCCCAAGCCATGCTGCTCTGTAAGAGGTGGAACCAGTCCTTGTTGATCTAGGCCAGGCAGTACCAGTCCTTGCTGATCCATGCCAGGGGGTCTTGGTCCATGCTGATCCATGCCAAGTGGTTTCATACCACTCTTATCCATGCCAGGCTGTTTTGTGCCAGGAAGTATCATACCATGCTGATCTGTGCTGAGTGGAACCATCCCATGCTGGTCTGTCCTGGGGAGTTCTGGTCCTTGCTGATCTCTGGCAAGTGCCAGTGGTGGCACCAGACCAGGCTGACCCATGCCAAGTGGTACCAATCCCTGATCATCCATTTCAGGTGGTAGCACACCGAGCTGACCCATGCTATGGGGTACCACAGCATGTGGATGAGTGCTAGGATGCAGCAGTCCAGGCTGATCCATGCCAGTCCTTCCTAATCCATGGTGATCTGGCCTTAGAGAGACTTGGCCCTGACTAACGGGTATCTTGCTCTGCGGATCTTGGTGCATGTATGTTTGCCAGTCTTTGGCTTGTGGAATTGAGCCAGGATGTGCATCTTGTTCACCTCTTGTTGGATATGCTAAGGTAAATTGTTCTTTACTCCCGTGATGATCTGAGTCTAATGTGAATTTGGATAAGGAAGGCTGATGGAGTCTTAACGTGCCAGTTTCAGTCTGGGCCCTCGGGTGCTGTTCTCTACCAGTACCAGAGGGGCCCCTGATTCGTTCCCTACTAGGAACTCCATCAGAAGGGTATGCTGTGCCGCTGGATGCTCTTAAGGTCTGATCTGCACCAAAACCACCAGCAGAATCCAGAACCTGGTCAGTACTTAGATGCCTGGTAGAGGTTGCACTTGGAACTACATCAGTCACTGTGGAGGAAGTGTACCTTCTGTGCTTAGGAAATTCAGTTAGTTTTTCCGAGTCCTGATTGAAAAGGAAGAAGGAAATCAATAACAGTCAAACATACTACACGAGTTGGAAGGAAAGAAATCTGGGATATCTGACTGGGATGGTTTAGGGCCCTTGGAGGAAAAAA
Organism: Carlito syrichta; assembly: GCF_000164805.1. Taxonomy (NCBI): domain Eukaryota; kingdom Metazoa; phylum Chordata; class Mammalia; order Primates; family Tarsiidae; genus Carlito; species Carlito syrichta. The sequence goes on along the minus strand of NW_007256236.1, from coordinate 102,334 downwards.
AATAACCCCTCTGGTCCTAAAAGCTAAGCTGGACATAAAGACTGTGATATCCTTGAAGGACGTGTCTCCAGATTTTTGAGAAGCTGCTTATTTGTAAATGGCATCAAAATACGTAATATTCCTTTATAAAAGATGAAGGAGTTGGGCTTGGTGGCTCAGCCTGTAATCCCAGCACTTTGGGAGTCCGAGACGAGTGGACTGCCTGAGCCTGTGGGTTCGAGCCCAGCCCGGGCAACATGGTGAGACTTCGTCTCTACAATAAATTTTTTTAAAAAATTAGCTGGGTGTGGTAGCGTGCTTCTAGTTATTTGGAAGGCTGAGGCAGAAGGATCGCCGGAGCCCAGCAGGTCAATGCTGGGGTAGCCGTGAGTGTGCCACTGCACTCCTGTCTGGGTGGCAGAGTGAGATTCCACCTCAAAAAAAAAAAAAAAAAAAAAAAAAAAGGGGG
>NW_007256236.1:101039-101374 GCF_000164805.1 Carlito syrichta | reverse complement strand
TTCAGGCAATCCACTCACCTCAGCCTCCCAAAGGCGCGGGATTACAGGCTGAGCCACTGAGCCCGGCTTCTCCATTTAATTCTGTCAATTTTTCTTCATATGAGTTAGGGCTCTGTTGTTTGGCTCATGTATCTTTTTATAAGAGTTATATCTTCCTAATGAATCGATTCTTTTATCATTATAAAATATCTGTATCTCTAGTAATAGTTTTGTCTTAAAGTCTGTTTTATCTGATAATAATATAGTCACTCTAGCTCTCTTTCAGTTACTGTTTACCTGGCACATTTTTTCCATACTTTTACTTTCTTTCTTTTTTTTTTTTTTTTTTTTTTTTT
>NW_007256236.1:97178-101019 GCF_000164805.1 Carlito syrichta | reverse complement strand
TGAGTTGGAGTCTCTGTCACCCAGACTGGTGTGCAGTCGCTGCTCCCGGCCACTGCAGCCTCAACCTACTGGGCCACTGCACTCCAGTCTGGGCGACAGAGTGAGACTCCAACTCAAAAAAAAAAAAAAATTTATCAAGATAGGCTACATTCTGAGACATAAAACATACATCAATACATTTTAAAGGGTTCAAGTTGTGTAAATTATATTCTCTGACCACATTGGAATTAAATTAGAAATCAGTGACAGAAAGATCCCTGGAAAATGCCCAGCCATTTATAAAAAAAAAACACAAACAGACATCTAAATCAACCATGAATTAAACAAGAATCAAAAGGGACACAGAAAGTCTTTTCAGGATTTGTGAGATGATGATAGAGTCATACACAGGGACACATTTATAGCACTAAATGCCTGTACTGGAAAAAAAAGGCAGGTCTTGATGACTTGAGCTTGCATTCAAACACCTAACAAAAGAACAAATTAAACCCAAAGTAAGCATAAGAAAGGAAATAGTAAAGAGCAGAGCAGAAGCACTGGATAGAAAACAACAGCAAAAATCAAACCATAAATTGTTTTTAAAGATACAGCTGTCTAATGGGCCAGGTATGGTGGTTCATGCCTATAATCCCAGCACTTTGAGAGGTTGAGGTGAGAGGACTGCCTGAGCTCATGAGTTCAAGACTAGCCTGGGCAACTTGGTGAGATCTCATCTCTACAATAAATCAAAAAATTAGCCAGGCATGGTGGCCCATGCCTGTAGTTCCAGCTACTTGGAAGGCTGAGGCAGAAGGATCGCCTGAGCCCAGCAGGTCGAGGCTGCAGTAGCCATGAGCGTACCACTGCACTCCAGCCTGGGCAACAGAGTGAGACTCCAACTCGAAAAGAAAAAAAAAAGGTCAGGCTCAGTGGTTCAGCCTGTAATCCTGCGCTTTGGGAGGCCGAGGTGAGTGAATTGCCTGAGCTTGAGGGTTCGAGACCCGCCTGGGCAACTTGGTGAGACCTCATCTCTATAATAAATCAAAAAATTAGCAGGGCGTGGTAGCGTGCGTCTGTAGTTCCAGCTACTTGGAAGGCTGAAGCGGAAGGATCGCCGGAGCCCAGCAGGTCGAGGCTGCGGTGACTGGGAGCGACCACTGCACTCCAGTCTGGGCGACAGAGTGAGACTCCAACTCAAAAAAAAAAAAAGAAAAGAAAAAAAAAGATACAGACTGATATAAGAGAGAAGAAAAATCATCGACATCAGGAATGAGAGGGGCTATCACTACAGAGTCTATAGATTATATTCTCCAATAGGAGGACCAAGTGCTACTTGAAAAATGACTGATTCTAGGGTTGGGGCAGGGAATATTCAAACTGAACCTGAAGCATCTTGCAGTGTCAGAAAGCAAGTTAGCACTCCAAAACTACAATGGCCGGGCATGGTGCTCATGCCTGCAATCCCAGCACTTTGGGAGGCCGAGGCGGGAGGACTGCTTGAGCCCAGGAGTTTGACACCAGCCTGACAACATAGTGAGACCTTATCTGTACAAAAAGTCGAAAACTCAGTCAGGCATTGTGGCGTACACCTGTAGTCCCAGCTGCTCAGGAGGCTAAGGCAGAAGGATCACCTGAGCCCAAGAGGTTGAGGCTGTGGTGAGCTGTGATTATGCAACTGTACTCCAGCCTGGGCAACAGAGCGAGACCCCCAACTCAAAAAACAAACACACACAGACCAATAGGGGGTATGAGACACAGGAGCCGATCTGAAAAAGCTCCTAATGGCCAAAACTGACACAGTCTGGGCAACATATAAATGAGGTGACACTGAACTATAACCTAAAGTATAGAATAAATATCCATGAATTGATGCTGATATAAATGAATGATTGAATAAATTAATAAATGATCGAATAAATGATCGAATAAATTAATGCATGAGGCAGAAGAGACAAATTTCCCATGCAGAAGAATTCTAAGTAAAATGTGTAGATAGTCCACAGTGAAGCTAGGAGAACACTGTACGTGTGGGCTATATACGGTGACTTTCTTCTCAAGAGGACAGCGTGCAAAGAGGGATAAAAGTAGAAAAACTGACAAATACTGCCTCAGCCAGGTGATCAAGATTCATTTCAACTGCTCACAAGGTGCCTCATGCCTGTCATCCTAACACTTTGGGAGGCTGAAGTGGGAGGATCACTTGAGGCCCAGAGTTCAAGATCAGCCTGGGCAACACAGTGAGACATCTCTACAATAATTTTTTAAAAAATTATCTGAGCATGGTGACACGCACGTATAGTCCCAGCTATTCAAGAAGCTAAGGCAGAAGAACCACTTGAAGCCCAGAAGTTCAAGGTTGCAGTGAACTATGATTATGCCACTGTACTCCAGCCTGGGTCACAGTGAGATTCTGCCTTTAAAAAAAAGGAAAAAAGAAAAAAATCCACTTTGACAGTCACAAATTGTGTTGGTGTTATGTAACCTTGATGTGATGATAATGGCACTTCTCCTCTGTGGTCTTCTTCCTCAAAACTAATAGCCTCAATCTAAACATGAGAAAAATAGCTGACAGATTCCCTCAGAGGGACACTCTATAATACACCTGACCAGTACTCCTTAAAACTGTCAAGATTATCAAAAACAAGGCAAGCCTGAAGTCTGAGAAAGTGCCACAGTCAAGAAGAGCCTAAGGAGACCTGGCCACTAAAAATAATGTGGCATCAAGGAATTTTAAAAAAGACATTAGATAGAAACAAAAGAAATAGGAATAAACTATAGGTGTTAGTGAATAATAATGTATTGATATTGGCTCATTAGTTATAACAAATGTGTCATACTAATGCAAGATGTTAATAATAGAGGAAACTGACCGGGCTCGGTGGCTCAGCCTGTAACCCCAGCACTTCTAGGAGGCCAAGATGAGTACATTGCCTAAGCCCGTGGGTTCGAGACTCACTCGGACAACTTGGTAAGACCTCATCTCTACAATACATCAAAAATTAGCCGGGCATGGTAGCATATGCCTATATTTCCAGCTACTTGGAAGGCTGAGGCAGAAGGATCGCCGGAGCCTGCCACTGCCCTACAGTCTGGGCAACAGAGTGAGACTCCAACTCAATAATAATAATAATGATGATGATGATAATGGAAACTTACACAAGGGAGGGGAAATGTACATATGAAGGGGACCCAGGAAAACCAGAATTATCTTTTGGAGGACAAGCCCCTTGTAGTACAGTAGGAATCTGTTCCTCTGGATCAAATGATCAACCCAAGTTTTTATCTGGAAGTTTTGTGAAGTTTGTGTCATGATTTATGAAAGAAACGTCCCAAGTTGTGGCAAACAGGTGACTGGTTCTTTCGTAACGATACACCTGCCCACACCGTGCTGAGTGTTCAGCAGTTTTTTACCACAAACAGCATGACCCCATGCCCCACTCTCCCTGTTCACTCCCTCCTGCCCCAAATAACATATTTTTTGTTTCCTCAGATGACAAAATCCTCAGAGGGAAATGTTTTGCCCACGTGGAAGAGAAGAAACAAAAACACGGCAGAAGCGCTAAAAGGCATCAAGATGGATATGAGTTCAAAAACTGTTTTGAGCGTAGAAAAAGCACCTTGTTAGGTTTATTACATCACACGGAGACTACTTTGAAGGGGAATGAAGTTTAAACATGTCAGAATAAATACACAGGTGCGCCAGGCTCGGTGGCTCAGCCTGTCATCCCGCGCCTTTGGGAGGCTGAGTTGAGTGGATTGCCTGAGTCCGCCGGTTCGAGACCTGCCTGGGCAGCGAGACCTCATCTCTACAATAAATAAAAAAACCAGCCGGGCGTGGTAGCGCGTGCCTGTAATTCCGGCT
>NW_007256236.1:93256-97158 GCF_000164805.1 Carlito syrichta | reverse complement strand
CGGAGCCCAGCAGGTCGAGACTGTGGTGGCCGGGAGCGGCCACTGCGCTCCAGTCTGGGTAACAGAGTGAGACTCCAACTCAAAAATAAATAAATAAATAAATAAATACACAGGTGCGGTGGCTCAAGTCTATAATCCCAGCACTTTGGGAGGCCGAGGCAAGAGGATTGCCTGAGCCTGCGGATTCAAGATCAGCCTGGGACACATGGCCAGATCTTGTCTCTACAATAAATCAAAAAATAAGCTGGCCGTGGTAGCACATGCCTGTAGTTCCGGCTACCTGGAAGATTGAGGTGGAAAGATCGCCTGAGCCCAGCAGGTCGAGGCTATGGTGGCCGTGAGTGTGCCACCGTACTCTAGCCTGGGCGACAGAGTGAGACTCCAACTCAAAAAAAAAAAAAGAATACACAATTTTTATATTTTTGGGTCCCCACTCGTATATGGGAGCTTTCTGTATAGTCTGCTCAATTTTTCTGTCTGTAATTGTCCTAATAAATAAAATTCATTTTTAAAAAATCCAACTTTCTCCCTCAAAAATTCCTCCAAAACAAAATGACTTTCCTGGTGAACTCTATAAAACATTTGAGGATGAAATAATACCAATTTTATACAAACTCTTCCAGGATATCGAAGAGAAAGAAAGACTTCTCAACTCATTCTTTGAAGTCGGTAATACCCTAATACTAAGACCAGACAAAGATATTACATGAAAAGAACACAACAGACCAATACTCCTGTGACTATATATGCAGATTTTTAAATTAGTAAATTGAATCCAACAATATACGGAAATCATGACCAGCTGAGGTTTATCCCAGGAATACAATGCTGGTTTAATACTCAAAAATACATACATGAAACTTATCATACGAAAAAAGAAAATGCATATGATCATCTCAGTAGACACAGAAAAAGCATTTGGCAAAATCTAACATTTATTTCTGATAAAAACTCTCAGCACTCTAGGAATAGAAAGAAATTTCCGGGGTGGGGAGGGAGATGGGATTAACAGTAGAAATATCTGTCTGGGGGTGGGGAAACACCTCTTATCAACAGGCTGCCTGAATGAAATGTACTTGTACACCTGACCCTTAACTGTACCCCACAAAACCATAATAAAAAATATTGATTATGAAAAAAAAAAAAAGAAAGAAATTTCCTCAGTCTGATAAAGGGCATCTATGAAAAATCATTCTGAACTGCCCCCCAAGGTCAGGAACAAGACAAGAATGTCTATCCTCATTCATTATATTCAACATCGAACTGGAGGTTCTAGCCAGTGCAATAAAGAAAGGATATGTCAATTAGAGAGAAGTAAAACTATCTTCATTCTGAGAGGACATAATTGTCTATATAGAAAATCCCATAAAACCTAAAAAAAAGTTACTAAAACTAAGTGAAATTAGCAAGTTTGCAATATAAGATCAATACATAAAAACCAATTGTATTTCTATATACTAGCAAGAAAAATTGGAAATTGAAACAAATACATTTGTAACAGCATCAAAAATATGAATTAGGGATAAATCTGACATAAGATTCTGAAGACTTGTACAATGAAAACTGTAAAATATTATTGAGAGAAGTTAAAGAAAACCTAAGTAAATGGAAAGATAGTTTGTAATTAGAGTTATAAGACCTAAACTCTCTTAAGAAGTCAACTCCTGTAATCCCGCGCCTTCGGGAGGCTGAGATGAGTGGATTGCCTAAGCCCACGGGTTCGAGACCCGCCTGGGCAGGCAGACCTCATCTCTACAATAAAATCAAAAAATTAGCCGGGCATGGTAGCACGCGCCTGTAATTCCGGCTACTCGGAAGGCTGAGGTGGAAGGATCGCTGGAGCCCAGCAGGTTGAGGCTGCGGTGGCCGGGAGCGGCCGCTGCACTCCAGTCTGGGCGACAGAGTGAGACTCCAACTCAAAAACAACAACAACAACAACAACAAAAAATATATATATCCAGTAAAGGACTTGTATCCAGAATACATAAAGAACTTGCAAAACTCAGTAAGAAAAACAGAAAAAACAATTTTTAAATGGGCAAAATATTTGGATACTTCATCAAAGAAGAAATACTGATGGCAAATAAGCACATGAAAAGGTGGTCAACAGCATTAGTAAGGAGGGAAAAGCAAATTAAAATTACAATGAAGCCAGCTCGGTGGCTCAGCCTGTAATCCCGCGCCTTTGGGAGGCTGAGGTGAGTGGATTGCCTGAGCCCGCGGGTTCGAGACCCGCCTGGGCAGTGAGACCTCGTCTCTACAATAAATCAAAAAATCAGCCGGGCGTGGTGCCTGTAATTCCGGCTACTTGGAAGGCTGAGGTGGAAGGATCACCGGAGCCCAGCAGGTTGAGGCTGTGGTGGCCGGGAGTAGCCACTGCACTCCAGTCTGGGCGACAGAGTGAGACTCCAACTCAAGAAAAGCTTTGGGAGGCTGAGGTGAGTGGATTGCCTGAGCCCGCGGGTTCGAGACCCGCCTGGGCAGCGAGACCTCATCTCTACAATAAATAAAAAAATAAGCCAGGCGTGGTAGCGCGTGCCTGTAATTCCAGCTACTCGGAAGGCTGAGGCAGAAGGATCGCCGGAGCCCAGCAGGTCGAGGCTGCGGTGGCCGGGAGCGGCCACTGCACTCCAGTCTGGGCGACAGAGTGAGACTCCAACTCAAAAAAAAAAAAAAAAAAAATTACAATGAGACATCACCACACACCCACTAGAAAGGTGGAAATTCAAAAGATGTCAGACAACCGGTAAGGGCGCGGAGCAACAGGGACTCTCGGACCTTGCTGGTGGAGCGGCGGAATGGTACAGCCACTCTGGAGAACAGTTTAGTAGTTTCTTAAAAAGTTAAACAGGCTGGGCTCGGTGGCTCAGCTTGTAATCCCAGCACTCTGGGAGGCCGAGGTAAGTGGATTGCCTGAGCCCGTGGATTCGAGACCCACCTGAGCAACTTCGTGAGACCTCATCTCTACAATAAATAAAAAATTAGCTGGACATGGTAGTGCACGCCTGTAGTTCCAGCTACTTGGAAGGCTGAGGTGGAAGGATCGCCGGAGCCTAGCAGGTCAAGGCTGCGGTGGCTGGGAGCATGCCACTGCACTCCAGTCTGGACGACAGAGTGAGACTCCAACTCAAAAAAAAAGTTAAACATATCCCTAGCATGTGATCCAGCCGTTCCACTCCTAGGTTTTCACCCAAGAGACAGGAAAGCACACAGCCATGTACACAGATGTTCACAGAAGCTTTATTTGTGACAGCCCCAAGTGGGAAACCATCTCAATAGTCCATTGAATAGTGAATGGATTGATACACCGTGGTGCGTGTGTATAATGGAGTGCTACTGGACAACAAAAAGGAACAAGCTGCTGATAAAAGTAACAACATGGATGAACTGCAAATATTTACAGTGAGCAAAAGAAGCCAGGTGAAAGAGAATATCTACAGTATGAGTTCATGTATATACAAATTCTAGAAAATGCTGAGTACACTACATTGGCGGAACGCAACATTGCAGGTGCTGGCAGACGGATTTGGCCCAGTTGGTTGCCTGGGAATGGGAGAGCAGGAGAGAGGGCTTATAAAGAACACAAGGAACAGGGTGCCTGAATGAAACGTAATTGTACACCTAACCCTTAACTGTACCCCACAAAACCATAATAAAAAATATTGATTAATAAAAAAAAAAGAAAAAAAAAGAACACAAGGAGCCGGGCTCAGTGGCTCAGCCTGTAATCCCGCACTTTGAGAGGCTGAGGTGAGTGGATTGCCTAAGCCCGCGGGTTCGAGACCCACCTGGGCAACTTGGGTAGTCCTCCTCTCTACAATAAATCAAGAAATCAGCCGGGTGTGGACGCACATGCCTGGAATGCCAGCCCTCGGAAGGCTGAAGCGGAAGGATCAATGGAG
>NW_007256236.1:88623-93236 GCF_000164805.1 Carlito syrichta | reverse complement strand
GCTACTCGGAAGGCTGAGGCGGAAGGATCGTCGGAGCCCAGCAGGTCGAGGCTGCAGTGGGCATGAGCATGCCACTGCACTTCAGCCTGGGTGGCAGAGTGAGACTCCAATTAAAAAAAAAAACCAAAAAAAACCACAAGGATAGCTGGATAGCTCAATCTTGGAAGCATCTTGGAAGGTTTATTACGTTGATTATAGCGATGGTTTCACATGTGTGAACATGTTAAAATGTGTCGAATTGTACACTTGAAACTCATGCAGTTTTATCACGTCAATTATACTTTAATAAAGCTGATACTAAAAAAGCAGCAGAGGATACAAAGATTTGTAGGAATCTCCTGTTCACCTTATTGAAAACGCACCATATGCCACAGCCAATAGTGGCCTCACTGCTCTCTCTCTCGTGTACCGTTAACTGTGACCAGAGGCTGTGTTGGGAGGCCCATCACAACCATTTTTAGTCAGGATCCAAGATCAGACAATGACAACCCTAAGCATCACCTACAGTTTGGGCCAAATCCATCTACCAGTACCTATAATACTGCAAATGTACTGGCTCTTTTTTTAAATTTTGAGTTGGAGTCTCCCTTTGTCACCCAGGCCGGAATGCAGTGGCGTGCTCACAGCCACTGCATCCTCGACTTGCTGGCTTCAGACGATCCTTCCACCTTAGCCTTCCAAGTAGCTGAAACTACAGGAGTATACTACCACACCCGGTAATTTTTAAAAATTTATTGTAGAGATGGGGTCCCACCAATTTGCTGGTCTCAAACCCCTGAGCTCAGGCAATCCTCTCGCCTCGGCTTCCCAAAGTGCTGGGATTACAGACTTGAGCCACCATGCCCAGCCATGTACTGGCTCTTTTTAGGGGATCTCTGGCCAGGGTGACAAAGGTATCATTCTCATTGCACTGCCTTCCTCTTGGACACTGCAAGACCTTAAAATTCTAGCAAAGCAATTCTCTACTATTCCCAGAGAACCTTCAAAATTCCAGGAAGTGTAAGATATTTACAATGTCTCAGAGTCTTGCCTGGGCAGGTCTTTCCCAGCTTGCAGGCAGGATGCTCCCCTCTGAGGTCAGAAACTGCCTCCCACAGAGACTACATGGCCCAACCCTCATCCTAGCTGCAGGACTGCTCTCAGTGATGCTCAAAATCACTTCCCAGGGACACTATTCAGGTGTCCTGCATTCATTTTCTATTGTTACCACAAACACAGCAACCTAAAATAACACAACTTTATTATCTTACGGTTTTAGTGGCTCATGTGCCCAGACGCGTGGTCACTGGGTTCTCTATCTGGGTCTCAGATTGCAGTCCAGGAGTTGGACAAGCTATGGTTTTATCTGATGCTAAGAGTCCACGTCTAAACGCACTCTGGTTGTTACCAGAATTCAGTTCCTCGAGGTTGTAGGACTGAGACCTGTTTTCTCACTGGCTGTTGGCCTGGGATTCCTCTCAGCTCCTAGGGGCTGTCCTCAGATCCTAGCTGCATGGCCCCCTCCACAGGCAGTTTGCTCACCTTTCTGAGGTTTTTTTTTTTTTTAACGGGTTCACCGGATTGTCAGGCTCATCATCTCCATTAGATGAACTCAAGGTCAATTGATTAGCAACTTCATAGTCTGTCATAGCCACAGATTCTGCTTATGTCCAACAGAGGAATTAATTATACAGTGTGTGCGCACTAGAGTGCAGGAATCTTGGCAGTTGTCTTAGAGTTCTGCCTACCACCTGTGCCTGAGAAAGGCCAATTGAACTTCAATCAGTCACCACAAACAAAACAAAGGAGAAAAGCAAACTGGTGCCATGGAGGGACAAAGCAAATCTTAGAAGACACCCAACCATTACCAAGATCAGAAAACCACTCTGGAAGCAGCCATTGTAAACTGTGTGTCTAGGTTTTCACCTAAAGTCCAGAAACAAAAATCTTGGAAAACAGCAAGAAAAATTTGGCTAAACTGGAAAGCCTAGTTAGTCATTCAGGCATTGCCTCAAGAGGAAAAAGACGATTGTATGAGTCTCCTGTGGCAGTTGTGACAAATGGCCACAAACTTAGTGACTTAAAACAACTCTAGTTTGTTAGGGTGTCAGTAGTCCAAAACTAGTCAAGGTATTGGCAGGGATGGTTCCTTCAGGAGGATCTGCAGGCACAATCTGTTTCCTTGTCTTTTCCAGCTTCTAAGAGTTGCTGACATTTCTGGGCTTTGGCCACATCGCCTTCTGGCTCCTTCTAACACAAACTTTTGTGATTACATCATTGGACTCACCTGGATATTCCAGGCTCATCTCCCCATCCCAAGATCCTTAACTTAATTCCATTTGCAAAGTCCCTTTTGCCATGTAAGGTGACATTCCCAGGTTCCAGGAATGAGAACATGGATATCTTTGGGGGCTATTATTTAGCCCACCACAGTGACTAAAACCAAAGTCATAGTTTTCTAGAACACACACCTTGTAATTCTTGAAAAATGGACTTAGTGGCTATAAGAGGTATGGAGAGGAAGGCAGTTAGAATGGTTTGTACATTTTCGTTAAGGGCATCAGATAAGACCCCTGGCATTCCTGAGGATGGTAAAAATTGGAAATAATGAGTGCCAACGTTGACCTCCCAACACAAACCAGACTTCCAACTCATCTTCTAAATAACCAAATTTTGGCCGGGCTCAGTGGCTCAGCCTGTAATCCCGCGCTTTGAGAGGCTGAGGTGAGTGGATTGCCTGAGCCCACGGGTTCGAGACCCGCCTGGGCAACTTGGCAAGACCTCATCTCTACAAAAAATTTTTAAAAAATCAGCCGGGCATGGTAGCGCATGCCTGTAGTTCCAGTGACTTGGAAGGCTGAGGCGGAAGGATCGCCAGAGCCCAGCAGGTCGAGGCTGCGGTGGCTGGGAGTGGCCACTGCACTCCAGTCTGGGCAACAGAGTGAGACTCCAACTCAAAAAAACAAAAAACAAAAAAAAAACCAAACTTCAACACAGTTCCTGCCCCTCAAGGGAAACTGGAAGCCAGAAACACCCCCTATGGCTTTGTCCCTGTACCCTCAGCCAAGAATTCTGGAGTCCAAGATGTCGGCATTGTGTTAAGACAATCTCTCAATTTCCCACAACTAGAATATCAGCATCTGAAGACTTTCCTACCAAAATACACCCTATGCTATCTCTCACCATAGTTCAGTGACCTTAAGACAGAATCATGTTAAGATGCACCATTATTTTATGTGCCAACAGGAAAGGGAATACACTGCCAATTTGTTTGTTAAAATACCACCAACTCAGGCCGGGCTCAGTGGCTCAGTGGCTCAGCCTGTAATCCCAGCACTTTGGGAGGCAGAGGCGAGTGGAATGCCTGAGCCTGAGGGTTCGAGACCAGTCTGATCAACTTGGCGAGATCTCATCTCTACAATAAATCAAAAATTAGCTGGGTGTGGTAGCATGCGCCTGTAGTTCTGGCTACTTGGAAGGCTGAGGCGGAAGGATCACCGGAGCCCAGCAGGAGGCCTGCCTAGGTGACAGAATGAGACTCCAACTCAAAAAAATAAATAAATAAAATAAACAATAAAAATACCACCAACTCTAAGACACATTCTGATTTCAGAGATGTGTGTGTGTGGCTGGGGGGGGGTTGTCTAAGAATCAATTAATATATTTTGAGTCAATACATTTCTTTGAAGCCCCACTTTCTCGGTGCACCTCTTAGGTTGTAGGATTAACTCTACCCTGGCCTGGATGCATCTAGCTACTTCTCCTGAACAGGAACTTTCTGTCCTTATTGCCTCAGCTGAGATCCCTACTCTACAACCTGCTATTTCTAGTATGATATGAAATTCTTATTTGTTTCTCTGGACGTGCCATGAGATCAGACTGAATCATTTTATCCAGTTAGCTAAAATCCAGTGAAGTCCCATCCTAAATTGCTCCATTATTTGCTGGGCCCCAAAGCAGACGTTATCCAAATGGTGGTCACAACCTTACTAGTAAACAGAGAAGGAGGGACTTAAAATAAATGTATCTTGACTCAAAATATATGGCTGGGTGTGGTGGCTCATGCCTGTAATCCCAGATACTCCAGAGGCTAAGGGGGGGAGGATCACTTGAGCTCAGGAGTTCCAGGCTGCGTTGAGCTATGATTGTGCCACTGCACTCCAGCCTGGGTGACAGAGTCCAGACCCTGTCAAAAAGAAAAATAATAGATTCTAAGATATACATTTTCTTCCCCTTATTCTCTGCCTCAGGAATCATAATTTCAACCAGAGCTTTTTATAAGACCCCAATTTCCCCAATATTCTAAAGATATTGCATAGCTTTTGTTTGGGTTTGTGTGTGTGTGTGTGTCTTAAAACACTTAACACAAATATATTATCTCACAGTTCTAGAGGCCACAAGTCCAGCATGGGCCTCACTCTGACTCAAGGTGTGTTCTCAGGGAGAGAATCTACTCTCTCCTCTTTTCTGGCTTCTTGAGGCTGTTCACATTCCTTGATTTACATATGGCCCTCCCACCATCATCTAAGCTTTTGGTCAGGTTTTTCTTTCTTTCTTTCTTTCTTTCTTTCTTATTTATTTATTTATTTTGAGTTGGAGTCTCACTCTGTTGTCCAGACTGAAGTGCAGTGGCC
>NW_007256236.1:86867-87925 GCF_000164805.1 Carlito syrichta | reverse complement strand
CATGGTCACGGCCACCCCAGCATCGACCTGCTGGGTTCCAGGGTTCCTTCCACCTCAGTCTTCCAAGTAACCGGAACTACAGGCGTGCACTACCACTCCCGGCTAATTTTTGATTTATTGTAGAGATGAGGTCTCCCCAAGTTGCCCGTGCTGGTCTCGAACCCACAGGCTCAGGCAATCCACTCTCCTCGACCTCCCAAAGTGCTAGGATTACAGGCTGAGCCACTGAGTCCGGCCCAGGGTTTTCTTACATCACTGTCACCTACTATATAGTTTTGTTCAAGATTTTGGCTCAGTTAATACAAGAATATTATTTTACTATCTACCAGCGCCTAAGCTGGCGACTTAGCTATCATGCCTTCCACTGACAGCAAGGTGTTGCCATGGGGGGATTCACACTCAGCCTGCTTTTCTATCTTAATTTGTCCTGCTATCTGGTTTTGCCTTCAAGGCCCCCAGGAGATTTGGACCTGAATTCCTCAAGATGACAAGAAAGGACAAAACCATTTCCTGGCCATTTAAAATGTGCCCAGTGTGTTAAAGGCTGTGGACTCCCTCTCCCTCAGCGAAGGTCTGCAAACCAGAGTTTCAGTTCTTGCTTTCTACTTGATTTAGTCCGTCAGGCTTCGGGGAGAACACGTCCTTCACCTTGGGCATGCAATTTGCTATTTCTGCAAGAGGACATCTGTCCGCAGGGTCCTCGGACCCAGGAAAATGGCCACAGGAAGATGTTTCAGTTCTTCCGTTGTTACATGCCTGTCACGGTCAGGCTACTGGGCCCTTGGATCCACCATTTTGGTCATGGGAAACTGAGAGAGAGTTTTTCTCCCTTAAGCAAGCTTTGGATGGAACTATAGGGTTGAGTTTTCCCAGTTATAGTCTGTCTTTTATTCTTTCTCGCCATTAGGAGGAGAACGGGGAGGAAGGGGAGAAGAGGAGGAAAGAGAGGAGGAAAGAGGAGGCAGGGAGGGGAGAAGAAAGAGGAGGGAAAAACCGGCCTCGGTGGCTCAGCCTGTAATCCCACGCTTTGGGAGGCTGAGGTGAGTGGAATGCCTGAG
>NW_007256236.1:81107-86847 GCF_000164805.1 Carlito syrichta | reverse complement strand
AAAAAAAAAAAAAGAAAGGGGAGGGAAGGGAAGGAAGGGGGAAGAGGGGGAAGAGGAGGAAGAGGAGGAAGCAGGGGAGGGGCCTTATTGTCGTTGTCGCCGTTGTCATCTTCAAGATGTGACCAAGTGGTAAAGAGCTGCCGAGCTGCCTGCTAGAACACTCTCGGGAAGAGCTGATTTGTGTTCCTTTGTACATTCTGGTCCAGGAATAGGTGTCATACGCTTTCACACCAAACCCTTTTGTTTGTTTGTTTTTTTGAGTTGGAGTCTCGCTCTGTCGCCCCACTGGAGTGCAGTGGCACGCTCCCGGCCACCGCAGCCTCGACCTGCTGGGCTCCGGCGATCCTTCCACCTCAGCCTTCCGAGTAGCTGGAATTACAGGCATGAGCTACCACGCCTGGCTGATTTTTGATTTATTGTAAAGATGAGTTCTCGCCAAGTTGCCCAGGCGGGTCTCGAACCCACAGGCTCAGGCGATCTGCTCACCTCAGCTTCCCAAAGCGTGAGATTACAGGCTAAGCCACCAAGCCCGGCTACACCAAACTCCTTTAACTGTGGCGGCCACATGTGTAGCTGGGGCTCCTGCCTCAAGATCAAAATCCAACTCCCGTCTCAAGTCTGATGAACCAAGTGAGGACTGTCCCTCCTCTGTGCCGACCACACCCCAGACTCACTGTCCTCCCCTTGGTCCCCACTCTCTACGCACGAGGCGGATGGCATGCCGCACGATGGCCTCGGAGACACCACCATCTGCCAAAACCCGTCAGCGACCCTTACAACACCCAGTTTCAGAGTCCTGATTTCATGTTTATGTTAAGGGCCCCACCAATCCTCTGGCCAGGTAAAACGAGTCTCAGATGTGTTGTGTGTTAGCTCGAGGCAGTGGAACTCTCTGCTGCTTTCGTTCTAGTCTAAGCAGGGGCTGAACTGATCATTACTAGAGCTTGTTCTCTTGCTTCTCAAAAATCTTTGATGGGGTCTCGCTCTGTTGGCCAGGCTGGGGTGCCATGGTGTGAAAAAACATTTGAGTATGCATATTTATTTTCATCTGCTTTTGGAGTTGTGGTTAAGAGCAACAGTCAAAAAACACTAACTCTTTCTAACCTCTGGAGAAGCTAAGTTGTCTCTCTTCTTTTTTTTGAGTTGGAGTCTCACTCTGTTACCCAGAGTGGAGTGCAGTGGCCACTCCTGGCCACCGCAGCCTCAACCTGCTGGGCTCCGGCGATCCTTCCGCCTCAGCCTTCCGAGTAGCTGGAACTACAGGTGCGCGCTACCATGCCTGGCTAATTTTTTTGATTTATTGTAGAGATGAGGTCTCGCCAAGTTGCCCAGGCAGGTCTCGAACCCACAGACTTAGGCAATCCACTCACCTCAGCCTCCCAAAGCGTTGGGATTACAGGTTGAGCCACCAAGCTCGGGTAAGTTGTCTCTTAAAGGTGTTTATGTTTATGTACGTTTCAAGGATGCTTCTGCCAACACCCTGAGAAAGTGTGTTGCTCCCTAAAAACAGTATGATAGCAGGATGCGAAAAAAAGCTTCGGCTTAACACAGTGATTCCAGGACACCACTTTTGTGTTTGGGGCCCTCTTGCTACTCTTTGCCACCGATGCTTTCCTTTGGGGATGGGCCCTGAATTCAGGAAACAGTCGGAGTTTGGCAGGGTGTCTTTTGTACTCAGATAATATTCGGTGCTTCCCAGCATGGCCACGTGATGGCGCCAAAGGGCTTACTCTTCGCCCTACTTTGCCAATATGTTTGCCAGATTCCGTTTTAGTTGGCAAAGCCAGGGGGAGGAATGTCAAGACCAAGGGCAGTTAAGTCTTGTCTGTGAGGGCCATTTGAAAATCCCCAGCTTAGCCGGGCTTGGTGGCTCAGCCTGTAATCCCGCGCCTTTGGGAGGCTGAGGTGAGTGGAATGCCTGAGCCCGTGGGTTCGAGACCCGTCTGGGCAACTTGGCGAGACCTCATCTCTATAATAAATCAAAAATGAGCCGGGTGTGGTAGTGCGCGCCTGTAGTTCCAGCTACTTGGAAGGCTGAGGCGGAAGGATCGCCGGAGCCCAGCAGGTCAAGACTGCGGTGGTCGGGAGCAGCCACTGCACTCTAGTCTGGGCGACAGAGTGAGACTCCAACTCAAAAAAAAAAAAAAAAAATCCCCAGCTTGATGTCATTTGGATGGAGAAAGGTTGGGGATTTGAAAAACGATTGGTCACCCTGTGCTCAGATGCATGCCCGTATGCAAAAGTTACCATTAGCCAAGTGCCCCCTGCAGAGGTTTAATTCCCAGGATTGGTCATCATGGTTCCCTAATAATGAAGGACTCCTGCATTTCAGGACAGACTGTAAAGAAAGTGTGAAAAGCTACAAAAGCAAATTGGCTAGGCATGATGGTTCACACCTGTAATCCCAGCACTTTGGGAGGCTGAGGTGAGAGGATTGCCCGAGCCCACGGGTTCAAGACCAGCCTGGGAAATTTGGCAAGACCTTGTCTCTATGATAAATCACAAAATTAGCCAGGCGTGGTGGCACATGTCTGTAGTTTCAGCTACTTGGAAGGCTGAGGTAGAAGGATCGCCTGAACCCAGCAGGTTGAGGCTGCGGTGGCCATAAGCATGTCAACGCACTCCAGTCTGAGTGACAGAGTGAGATTCCAACTCAAAAGAAAAGAAAAGCTACAAAAGCAAATTAAAACTACACTTAGGTACCATTTGCTGTTGTTCCAATGAGTTGGCAAAGCTCAAAAAATGGTACCAAGATGTAGTGCTGGGGTCCGGGGTGGGGGTTTGATGTCAGGGTATGTTCTCGCCTACTGCTGCTGGTGGGAGCCTAACCTGAAACAGTCTCTATGGAAGGCAAATGGCAAGAGCCACAGCACAGATGCACACCCCAGTTCTGGGAACCCGCCCTAGTCACACATGTGAATGTCAACTTGGAGCCACTGGCCGGAAGAAACATTTAAAATACCCATGACCTAGAATTTGTGACAAACGTCCACCTGACAGAATTCTGTGCTGTTGTACAAAGGAGAGGTCTTGGGGAGCCCTGCCCCAGACCACAGCCCAGCACCCTCCCCTCCCCCGTTCACCGGTTGTGAGGTTCTCCAGCCATCAGCAATCGCTTTCTCCAGATCTTCCCAGGTGACCATGGTGACATCTTCTCCACCAGGACCCAAACTCAGCTTCTGGCTCACTAATTCCTGACAGTCACAGAAAACACACACACACACACACACACAAACCCCTTTAATTCCAGAAAGCTTTAGAAATAGCCCTGGGCTAACAGGATTGGGCGGGGCCTTCCACAGCCCTAGCCCTTGGGGAGAATTCATCGTCCCTCAGGTGACCTGTGAATCTTGGGCAGCTGGTTCTCTGTCCTGTGTGGGCCCTCAGTAGAGCACTGGGCAGGGATGGAAAGGATTTCTCCCTCAATTCGGAGGCAGAAACCTGAGAAGCAGAGGGCATGCACCACCCTGCCCTGGAGGGACGCAGACATCCGGAGTGGAGTTCTGCACAAGCCCAGAGGGCCATGCTGAGTTCAACTGTGTGTCCCCCACCCCCCCAGACCCCAGGCCTCCCAAAGGGCCCTTCCCCACAGAACTGGCTGATATTACCATAAAGTCATTCCGTTCTTTGATTTCCTTCTCTAGCTCATCAATCCGCTGGAGGAGTTCCTGGAAGAGTTCAGGGAAGGTAGATGACAGCGGCCCCTCCTGCGGGAACCCCAACACACACACACACACACACACACACACACACACACGTGCTCACACTGACTCAGCGCCAGGAATTCAGTGAAAGAAGAGATGTGTATGGCTCCTAGGGAAGGGAGGGTTTTTACCCAGCTGGTCAAGTCAGGCTCCCAGATCCTTCCCCAGCCAACAAGAGGAAGGAAGGTGGGGTGCGGCAGAGGTGTGCTGGAGGACAGCTTGGCAAGAGTAAACGCTACTACAGGGATGAGAACCTCTGGTTCTGGGATTCATTTCACACTACCCACTCGTGAAAGCTCCCAGCACTGTAGGATGAAGCCCATCTGCCTCTCAAGGAATGGAAAGTACCAGGTACTTCAATGCTGTCTGTGCCGTTTAAAGAAAAAAGCACCTTAAAAGAACTAAATCCAAGATGGCATGGTGGCTCATGCCTGTAATCCCAGCACTTTGGGAGGCCGAGGTGGGAGGATTGCTTGAGCCCAGGAGTTTGAGAGCAGCCTGGACAACATAGGAAGACCTCATCTCTACAGAAAATCAAAAAATTAGCTGGGTATAGTGGCATATACCTGTACTCCCAGCTACTCGGGAGGCTGAGGTGGAAGAACTGCCTGAGCCCAGGAGGTTGAGGCTGTGGTGAGCCGTGATCATATCACTGCACTCCAGCCTGGGCAAGAGTGAGACCCTGGCTCAAAAATAAAAACAAACCACTAAAGCCAGTTGCTAAAACTTAAACTGCTCCTTATTACTTGTGGAAACTTTCAGAATCTAAAATCCTTATAACTGATGCAAGCCGCCGGATCCTTTTAGCTAAAAACAAAAAAACAAAACCAAGCCCCATCATGTTTCAAAGTTTGAAAAGAAAAGCAGATGTGCTTCCCAGAGCAAAAATGAGTGGTGCTGCCGTCTCCAGGCCTGGGTGACGTGGCAGAATGGGATGGGAGAGGGTTGGCTCTCCTGTCTTCTCAGCCTCCCCTGGGTGTTCTTCCTAATGGTTCATTTTCTTCCGGACCCACACCCCCATCTGGCCTAATGCCACTCAGGTATGCGCGGTGTCCATCATTCCCTGTGCTGGCCTGCTCTGTTTCCCACCGTTGGCTGCACGGCATTGATGCTGATGGTTTGTATGAAAACAAAGGTCCCAGTGAAACTGAGCCTGGCCTGCTGTAGCCGGTGTCATAACCCTAGAGAGCCGGAGTCTAACTGTCCATCCTGACCCCACCTCTTGGATGGGCCTTTGTCTTTCAACACCCACATTTTTATTTATTCGGTTTTTATTTTTATTTTAGGGAATTCCCTCTAAGGACGTTCTGGAAAATTGCCAGCTCCCTTCAGGGCCCTCGGGTGTCTGTTGAGCGGTGGGTGAACCCCGTGGACACAGGATCCTGGAAGGGCCCTCACCTGGGGCCTCAGCTCGTGAAACTCCTGAGCCTTTTGGTGGGCTTCTTTCAGGGTCTTCACGTCCTCCATGACGTCCTGAAGCAGCCCCATGGTCTGCAAGACAGCAGGGGCCACGGGGCACCCGATCGCACTGGCGTCCCCTCCGTTCCCAGGCCCTCCCGGCGGGGCTGGAGGACGGCCCGGACGTGCTCACCTTGGCCACGCTGGCCACCTTGGCGACGCCGACCTCCTCGGCGCCCTTCACGGGCGGCGTCGGCCAAAGCCGCGCCCTCTCGGCCTCCGGCGCGCCCAGCTCCTGCTCCTGCTCCTCCGTCCACTCCGCGGCGGCCACGTCGAGCCCGCTGGCCAGCGACATGTTCTGCACGTGGCTGGCGATGCCCTGCACCTGGCTGCCGATGGTCTTGACCTGCTTGCTGAGGCCCTGCACCTGGCCGCCCAGGTCCTTCACCTGGCTCTCCAGCGCCTGCGAGGGCGCGCGGCCCACGCTGCGCCGCCGCTCCTTGGGCGCCGGCAGGTGTGGGGTGCTGCGCGCGGCGCGCGCCGACTCCTCCGAGCGGCGCGGCTCGGGCGACGGGGCCTGGAAGTCGATCCGCGTCTCCTGGAGGTCGAGCTTCTTGAGCATGGCCACGACGAGCGTG
>NW_007256236.1:35568-80891 GCF_000164805.1 Carlito syrichta | reverse complement strand
TTCCGCGTAAGAACCTTCGGGGCCAAAGGCCGCCGCCGCCGGAGCAACCCCCAGCCTCACAAGGGGAGCCTTGGGCAGTATCCCAAGGTGCCACCTTTTATCTCAGTAAACGCCCCCAAAGAAAGGTGCGGCGCAGCAGTGCCCAGGCACTTGCCCTCACGGGCACACCGGTTTAGGGGGTGAGGTGGCCTCCTAACACCCAACGGGACTCCATCCATCCCCTTAATCTAGAGGGAGTGGCACTCTTGGGAGACACTGAAGGACAGAAGGATGTGAGGGTATCTTGGCAACTGTGCTGTGTGTCATTAGCTGTATCCACTCCGCAGGGTGGTGTCCTGGGGTCTTGGCACCTGTGGACAGTTCCCCTATCTTGTTCAAAGGCGAGGCAGCTTGGAAAAGACGGCCTCCACCCAGGCAGTCCTAACGAGCCACCAGAGAACAGTCCCTTTGTGCTGTCCTGAATATATCTGTCTTCAGCTCATTACATGGCAGGACTAGGCAAGACTAGACAGGCCTCGCTGAATCTGGTCCCTCAGCAATTGTGTGACTTCACCATACAGATTATTCCACAAAAACATGTGATAAAACTTCATGACAAGTGCCGACATGCTGCAGAGCTAATTAAAGGAAACCTCCGAGTGCGTTTTTACCGTATACAGTGGACCTCACCTGTAGGCTCTGCACCCACGGACTCAACAAATGGTGGACTGGAAGTATTTAGGGAAGAAATGAGTGGTGGTGTCTGTACTGATTATGCACAGATTTTCCTTGTCATTATTCCCTAAACACAGAAACGGTGACTACTTACATACTATTTCCATCGTGCTCGGTATTATAAGTAATCTAAAAGTGATATAGGGTGTATGGGACAATGTGCATAGATTACAGGCAAATACAACAATTTTACATCAGGGATTTGGGCGTCTGTATATTTTGATACCTGTGGGGTTCCTGGAATGAATACCTCACAGATACTGAGGGTAGACTGCAATAACTACTTTTGAAATTCAGATTTTTAGTTTGGTCTGAGTTGGTATTGTTTAATTGAAAGATTTTAGTTCGCCACCATATCCTAATACTTGGCACAGAGTAGGCCCTCAAGGAGTGGCTGATACCAAAAGAAAAAGTTCTTTGTAGCCTTTTGTGCACATATGCTCCTTAGAAAGCTGAAGACCAGATCACAGAGTTAAAGCCGTGGGATAGAGAACTGGCTGTGCTGGAGGCTGCGGTGCACGGGCTGGGCCTGGGCACAGATGAGAAATACTCTTGTTCATCTCTAAGTTCAGTGACTTTCCAGAAGAAATGTTAGCAGCCACAATCACTACACTGTAACCAGAATGCCAGCCCTGAGTCCACACTTGTTCACTGTTTTTATATCCCTGAAGCTTATTAGCATCTTGCCAGACCCATATGACTTACCAAATATCAAAAGGGTATTCTAATTTCCTGAATGACTGTACATTCTGCTAAATACCTTATTTTCTAAATAAGCGCATTTTAAAATCCTCACCCTCAGAGATGTAGGAAAGAAAACGTTAAATGGAATTTTAGAATTGAAAAAACTTGTTTCTAACCCCAAACCTCCTTTTTCACAACTGACGACGGAGGCCCAGGACTAGTCATCTGTCTGACGTTACCTCAAGAACCAGGCTCCTGACCAATAACCTCCAGCTCTTCCTCTACCACCACACTCATATTTGAGAGTTCTATGCTCAAATTCCTCTACTGGGACTATTAACAGAAGGTAACTTATTTGTGTGCTTGAAAAAGCGAATGTGCTCAAAGTCTTGATTGAAGGTTAGGAGCTTTTCTTCCCACTAGGAAAAGGATAAAAAACTCAAGGAGACCGGGCTCAGTGGCTCAGCCTGTAATCCTAGCACTGTGGGAGGCCGAGGCAGGTGGATTGCCTGAGCCCACAGGTTCGAGACCCACTCGGGCAACTTGGCGAGACCTCATCGCTACAATAAACCAAAAATCAGCTGGGCACGGTATTGCACGCCTGTACTTCCAGCTACTTGGAAGGCTGAGGCAGAAGTATCACCAGAGCCCAGCAGGCCGAGGCTGCGGTGGCCAGGAGCATGCCACTGTACTCCAGTCTGGGCAACAGACTCCAACTCAAAACAAAAAAACAAAAAAAAAACCTCAAGGACACTTCCCCACAGAGAAGTAACAACTGCACAAATAAAAAAATCCTTTCTCTCTCAGGAGCTAGCAGAACCAATCAGTTATCCAGTTCATTTCGCAGCAGACACCCTGTCTTCCTATGACATTTAGTCCTGACTTGGATCAGGCCCAAAAGCACAAAAAGTGATTCCGCACTTGCAGAAAGGTCTCCTTGATAAAGGTGGTATAAACTAGAACTGTGATGATGAAAGTTAAAGTGTTGGAATGCAGAAGGACCAAGTGCAGTAATGCAATAACCGTGTCACCTGTCACACAGGAAAAAGAACAATCTGTTCTTTCTTAAAATTTATATTTTAAATGTATTATTCAACAAGGACTTAACTTTAATGCTTAGGAAGGGGCTGGAACCTGGAGAAGAAGATTAAGATTTAGGGTCTAGGGTTTGTAACCAGCCATGTCCTAACTACTCTTTCTTTATACAGTCTGGACAGAAGTCAGTCACCATCCAAGCAGAGGAGCAGGTCACTCTGCAGTATAGCAAAGAGACCAGCGAGACAACGAATTCTTTTATTCGCAACATGAGAGCCACACGGGTACACAGAGGTGGGATGCTATTTTCTAAGCTGACATCCTTGAGAGGAGTAACAACACAAATGCTTCGTTGTTCAGTGGCTAAAGCACAGCAGTTTCTGAAAGAAAAATATGATTCTCTATAATAAGACTTGAAGGTGACTGGGAGAGGACAAGTGGACAGAAACAGTGTCAGGCACTCGGCTTCCCTAACCAAGCTCAACATAAACACCTACAGGTCCTTGGAACTGAAACAACTGAATGCACATTAGAGAGTTAAGGCTTGATCTGCCTTTCACTTATCTTCAATGCCAACAAGACTTTCAGATTCTTTTCAGGAAAGCATTTCTACCTTTGTTTATGCAACAGGGCTAATGATGGCAGACATTTAAGGCCATGTTATTTATCCCATCAGTTCTTCTTGATCACCTTAATGCCTCCTACCCACCAATCCTGGTGAGACAGAATATCTAACTCCAGAATATTTCAGTCCTCCCTGCAAGGAAGCACTGTGTACATAATTGATGGCACTGCTTTTTCATGTTGTCTTAGGAGTTCCAGGGTCAAGGCAAATGTGAAACTAGTCATCCACAGTGATGTTTCGGAAAAGGTAGGCCATGGACTCTCCGTTGTGGATTCTCCGAATTGCTTCCGAAAGAATTAAACTGATATCCACAGTCTTTATCTTGGGACACTGCAGCTTCTGTACCTCATGCGGGACAGTATTCGTCACCACCACCTAGTCATACAGCAATAGAAAATGAGCACAGTTACTGATGTGTGCCCCAAGCTGGTTACTCAGAAAAGCTTATCTAAAATTTAGTACCCACAGGCTAAGTTCCAAATTACAAAACTTTGTTCCACTGAGTATAGTTTTTATAAACTAAAATTAACCAAATTTATGCAAGGGAAAAGTTACATGGCTCAGAACATAAGACTAAAGTCCTATGGACGTCATGGTCTACATGCAGAAATACAGTGAGTCCCAGCACTATGCAAAACTTTCATATCATCAGGAAGAATTCAGGTTTCAAGAGAAATGCTACTAGAGTATCAAATTATATTCAAGCATCAAAGCAAATCTTATGCAAAGACATATACTGATGCTCCTCAACTTATGAAGGGTTATGTCCAGATAAATCATCATAAATTGAAAATACTGTAAGTTGAAAATGCATTAACACTTAACCCACCAAGCATCATGGCTTAGCCTAGCCTAGCTTCAGCATGTTCAGAACACTTACATTGGACTAGAGTTGACAAAATCATCTAATGCCAAGTCTGTTTTATAATACAGTGTTGAATATCTCATGTAATGTATCAAATACTATACATTGTATCAAAGTTGTGATGGTTTTGTGCCATGATAAAGTCAAAAAATCCTGAAGTCAAACTACTGGAAGTAAACCGGGCTCGGTGGCTCAGTTTGTAATCCCGCGCCTTTGGGAGGCTGAGGTGAGTGGATTGCCTGAGCCTGCGGGTTCAAGACCCGCCTGGGCAGGCGAGACCTCATCCCTACAATAAATCAAAAAAATTAGCCGGGCGTGGTAGCGTGTGCCTGTAGTTCCAGCTACTTGGAAGGCTGAGGTGGAAGGATCACTGGAGCCCAGCAGGTCAAGGCTGCGGTGGCCGGGAGCGGCCACTGCACTCCAGTCTGGGCGACAGTGAGACTCCAACTCAAAAAGAAAAAAAAAAACTACTGGAAGTGGGGTACTGTCTGAATTCCTAAATATACATCTGCCCCAACCAACTGCTAGCATCAAAAGCACTATTTCACAGGCACTCTATAGAGAGATTAAGCAATTTAATAATGACTGAGTCATTTTATTATTCTGGGAAGACACAGCAGCACATCTTGACTCAGCAGACTGTTTCAAGCCCTTTAGAAGCAACAGACCTCGTCAATGGAGGACTCCTCAATCAGACGGGGGGCTTCTGCAGACAGGATGCCATGGGTGGCCATGACATAGATCTTGTAAGCACCTCTTTCCTTCAGGATCTCTGCGGCAGCAACAAAACTCTCCACATCGTCAATTATGTCATCCTGAAGGAGAACAGAATGAGTAGGAAAGAAACATCCTCCAGCCTGGTCTAGGAAGACATACTTCTCTGCACTCAGTTTCAGAGGATTTCTGATGGAAAATCAGAGCTATGTGCCTGGATCAAAGACTGAACACTCAGAAATGGCAAAAGAAGTGCCTTGACAGCACCTTGTTTATCTGTCAGAGCAAAAAGCTGTCAAGTATATGTGATGTTACAGCTAGAGTTTGGGATTGCCAGGACTCAGTTCCCTTTCCAAATTTCTGATTAATCCCGTATACCCAGTGCCCATTTATCCTTTTCCAGCAGAAAGTGACATGGGAGGAAAATTGAAATAAAGTGAGCTACTGGGAAGGATTGATGACTCTCTAGCCAGCTAAGATATTTAGAGCTAGGAGCAAACATATGTCAAAATGCAAAACGAGTCTGCCCAGGACACTTGTTCTTAGCAGTGAAGATGGAACAGCTCATCTTCAGTTCCTCTCACTGCCCTAAAGTCTAAGGATGATTAGGCGAGCGGGTGTGAGGGAACCGAGAAGCTGTAAGATGAAGGTTATGGTGCTCCATATTCTCATGGGAGGCACTGTGCTCACTTCAAATCTGTAGGTTACACTTTGGTCCCATTTATCTATAGAAAGATTCCTGCTTCTTGTCCTAAGGGAGTTTGGGCAAGAAAGGACAGATCGAGTCATTTAAATCTGTTCTCACGACTGGAAATACAACCCAGAGTGGACAAGCTACTGATGAAGAGCCAGGAGTGCCGTCTTTGTACACAAAGGGTGATGCCATACCACTATGATCGCGATGCGGCCTCCGACATCTCCGACTACAGTTATTGGTGGCTTCTCTTTGGCCATCATCACTAGCAAAACAAAACAAATCACAAGGTCCCAGTCATTCGTGTATCACTCGATAGAAGTAATCACAATCCCATTTTCTGGAAGCGGCAAAACCACTGTTCAGACAAAAACAAACAAATCTCAGATTCCTCCTCAATGAATCCAGGGTCTCTCAGAAACAGAACAGCGCTGGCCAACAGAAATAAAAAGCAAGCCATATGTGTCACTTTAAATTTTCTTGTAGCTATATTAAAAAGTAAAAACAGGTGAAATTAATAGATTCTATACAATATACCCCAAATATTATCATTTCCACACATAACTAATATAAAAATTTATTAATGAGATGTTTTTCGCTTGTTTCTTATCAAGTCTTTGCTAGTTAGTGTGTTTTACACACACAGCTCTTCTTAGATGAAACTAGCCCTATTTCACAACTCAGCAGCCACCACAGTGCACAGCACAGGTAGAAAGGCAGAGCAGCAGAGCACGAGAGGTCCTGCCAGCACAGAGAGGCTGCACTGCAATGCCAAGCAGAACAGACAACCCCACGGTGGCTGCAATTGACAGAGACATGCAGAAGAAATGCCACTCACAGGACAATAAATGGGGAAGGCTGCCAGGTCAACAGAGGGCCTTACTTCATTTTCACCAAAGTCACCTTATTTTGACAGTGTAGCCTTATTAACTGCACTACTAACATAATCATTTTCCTCAATAACTACACACTCATCATCTTTTCCTGATTTAACTGGCCCAGAGGCCTATCTTCTCACTACAGAATCTGCATCTGGGCTGGGCGTAATGGCTCAAGCCTGTAATCCCAGTGTTTTAGGTAGCCGAGGTGAGAAGATTGCCTGAGCCCATGGGTTCGAGAACAGCCTGGACAACTTGACAAGACCTCATCTCTACAATAAACTTAAAAAAAATTAGCCAGGCGTGGTAGCACATGCCTGTTGTTCCAGCTACTTGGAAGGCTGAGGCAGAAGGATCGGCTGAGGCAGAAGGATTGACTGAGCCCAGCTGGTTGACACCGGGGTGGCCATGAGCATGCCACTGTACTCCAGCCTGGGCGATGCAATAAGACTCCAACTCAAAAAAACAAAACAAAACAAAACAAGGCCAGGTTCAGTGGCTCAGCCTATAATCCCAGCACTTTGGGATGCCGAAGTGAGTAGACTGCCTGGGCCTGCAGGTTCGCGACCAGCCCGGGCAACTTGGCAAGACCTTGTCTCTACAATAAATCAAAAGTTAGCTGGGTACGGTAGCACATGCCTGTAGTTCTGGCTACTTGGAAGGCTGAAGTGGAAGGATGGCCAGAGCCCAGTAAGTCGATGCTGGGGTGGCAGTGAGTGTGACACAGCACTCCAGCCTGGGCGATGAAGTGAGACTCCAACTCAAACAAAACAAAAACAACAAAATCTGCATCTGGAAAAGGCCATGAGATTACAAAGACAGGAAACAGAATTCACCCTCAAAGGAGATTAGTAAACTGGAGAAACAAAGACTATTTCAGAATAGGCTAGGCTAGGTATTCTTTGTTTTGAAAGCTTTTCATTATTCAGAAATACTTATTATTAAGTGAGTAGTGAGGAAGCAAAAGAGAATAAAATTCAGGGTAATTATATTATTTAGTGATTCTGATTACAACCAGATAACAATTTAAGCCAGGCATGGTGACTCATGCCTGTAGTTCCAGCAATTTGGGAGGCTGAGACGAGAGGATTGCCTGAGCCCAGGGGTTTGAGACCAGCCTGGGCAAGTTGGCAAGACCTCGTCTCTATAATAAATAAAAGCCTGGTGGCACGTGCTTGTAGTCTCAGCTACTTGGAAGACAGGTAGAAGGATCACCTGAACCCAGCAGGCAGAGACTGCGGTGGCTGTAAGTATGCCACTGCACTTCAGCCTGGGTGATAGAGTGAGACCCTGACTCCAAACAAACAAACAAACAAAACAATTTAACTGATCCTTCTATAGGCAATGAATACTTCAGAGAACAGATGCTTTTCTCTGTATATTAGCAAATTAGCTGAGTTCAAATTCAGCACTATTTTACTGCAAACTTCAATAGATATGTATTTCCTGATACATATCTATTAAATCCCAGAAACAGGGAATTTCTTGAATTTGAGCAAGTCAAGAAGGCTCTACCGCAGGTTTGAGACCCGCCTGGGCAACTTGGCGAGACCTCATCTCTACAATAAATAAAAAATTCAGCTGGGCGTGGTAGCGCATGCCTGTAATTCTGGCTACTCGGAAGGCTGAGGTGGAAGGATCGCCGGAGCCCAGCGGGTTGAGGCTGCGGTGGCCGGGAGCGGCCACTGCACCCCAGTCTGGGCGACAGAGTGAGACTCCAACTCAAAAAAAAAAAAGAAAGCTCTGTATATAAAATCACCTAAAGTGGGAGAAAAACCACCAACATCAGGAGCAGCTTCCACAGGTTCGGTCTTGGCATTAAACCATGTGGGTAGGTGGTTATGTTAACCTACCAACTTCTTAAAGAACATGGCCCCTTTTATCTTTGTAAAAAAGGAAAAAGATTGCAAGCCAGTGTCTCTCATCATCCATAGAATTTCAGCTCTAGTTTGATGCAGATAAACATCATAGTACTCGTGTTAACTTTTCTGCAACTCTACCTCTCATCATTATTAACTAACTATTGTTAGTTTGAATAAAAAACCTAGGCACAGCTAGGATTGAGAATAAAAAAGGCTGAAAAGAAACTTTCTCCTCAATATACTCATTCCCTGTTGACATGGAATTTTAGGATCTGAATAAAACTGATCACATAACTTGGTGACTACTACAAAACGGAGACAGACTTTATTATAGGGTAGAATAAAATGACTAGTACCTCACAGGCCAACATTTTTAGCTTACTAAAAAAATAAAACACGAAAAATTCCAGTTTTCATGAGATATCAAGAATAAAGGAGTCGGGCATGGTGGCTCATGCTTATAATCCCAGCACTTCGGGAGGCTGAGGCAGGAGGACTGCTTGAGGCCAGGAGTTTGCGACTAGCCTGGGCAATATAACAAGACCTTGTCTCCACACACACACAAAAAAATTAGCCAGGTGTGTTGGCACTTGCCTATAGTCCCAGTTACTTGGGAGGCTGAGGTGAGAGGATCACCTGAGCCCAAAAGGTCAAGGTTTTGGTTAGCTGTGATTGTACCACTGCCTTCCATCCTGGGTGATAGTAAGACCCCCAACTCAAATAAATAAATAAATAAAATAAAGGGGTGCTAAAATTACCCTATGTTTAGATTCTGCTTTTTCCATCTTGTCAACCAAAGCCCAATTTATAAATAAAATGAATTGTCCAACACTACTTAAACCCAGAAAATCACTGTAAAAACTGTATCAGCTATAGTAAAAATGTCTACAATTCACCAAATGATCTCCAATGTTCTTATGAAGGATGCAGGAAGTTGTCTTTTCCTTTTTTATTTTTAATTTTTATTATTTATTTATTTATTTATTTATTTATTTTGTAAGTTGGAGTCTCACTCTGTCGCCCAGACTGGAGTTGCAGTGGCCGCTCCCAGCCACCGCAGCCTCGAGCTGCTGGGCTCCGGCGATCCTTCCACCTCAGCCTTCCAGGTAGCTGGAACTACAGGCGCGCGCTACCACGCCCAGCTAGTTTTTGATTTATTGTAGAGATGAGGTCTCACCAAGTTGCCCAGGCGGGTCTCGAACCCGCGGGTTCAGGTAATCCACTCACCTCAGCCTCCCGAGGCACGGGATTACAGAGCCACCGAGCCCGGCGTCTTTTGCTTTTTTTTTTTGAGTTGGAGTCTCACTCTGTCGCCCAGACTGAAGTGCACAGGCTGCTCCCGGCCACTGCAACCTCGACCTGCTGGGCTCCGGCGATCCTTCCGCTTCAGCCTTCCCAGTAGCCGGAATTACAGGCATGCGCTACCACACCCGGCTGATTTTATTGTAGAGATGAGGTCTCACTGCCCAAGCAGGTCTCGAACACGTGGGCTCAGGCAATCCACTCACCTCAGCCTCCCAAAGGCACGGGATTACAGGCTGAGCCACCGAGCCCGGCTCGTCTTTTGTTTTTAAGATGAGCATTTTCCAAGCACAAGGATGCTGTATTTAAGACCATCCTTAGCTCAAGCACGCTGCACAAGCACCTGCACACATATGTGCATCTCTACTCCCTCCCTGGAGTCAATAACCACACCTCCTTCTGCGAAGTCAACAGCTGAAAAGGACTGTGGGGAATCATTCATTCCTTACCCATTTTGATCACATAGTTCAGTGAAATGTCAAATTGTCCCAACAGACCGACATTAAAAGGATACAGGAAATAAAATGAAGTCTATGTAGAACTAGAACTGAATTGATTTTGAGCTCATCACCCTATCTACATGCAAACAAATCAAAATTTATATTTAACAGATGCTCAAGAAGAGCCAATGTCTGTTTTCACTTTAGTGGTGAAAACCACACTTTCACCTGTAAAATTAACAAGCCAGGAAAAGCAAGTCAGAAAAGGTGACTTCCTCTCACTTTTTTTTTGAGTTGGAGTCTCACTCTGTCACCCAGACTGGAGTGCAGTGGCTGCTCCCGGCCACCGCAGCCTTGACCTGCTTGGCTCCGGCGATCCTTCCGCCTCAGCCTTCCCGGTAGCCAGAATTACAGGCATGCGCTACCATGCTCGACTGATTTTTTTTGATTTATTGTAGAGATGAGGTCTCGCTGCCCAGGCGGGTCTCGCACCCGCGGGCTCAGGCAATCCACTCACCTCAGCCTCCCAAAGTGCTGGGATTACAGGCTGAGCCACCGAGCCCGGCTCCTCTCACTTTTGTGATCCAAATTCTTAGCTTTCACCACTGTGGCAAATATAGAGCAGACTTGAGTGGAACAACCAACATAGTATTTTCAAGTTCGCTAGATGCCCTTGCCCATCACCAGTGAGGTATCAAGTTTGCCTTATAATAAGGTTTCACTCTGTCATTCATACAGTTGCATTTTCAATAAGTTACTCTAAACTTTAAACTTACTCTAAACATTTTCAATAAGTTATCGGGTTCTCAACCTCAGCACTCCTGACATTCCAGACTGGATAACTGTGGCATCGCAGCGTGTGTAGCTGCATCTTTGGTCTCTACCCACTGGATGCCAGTAGCTGCCTGTCCCCCCTCAGTTGTGACAACCAGAAATGTCTCCAGACATTGCCAAATACCTGGGGGCAAAATCTCCCCTAGGTGAGACACTACTGCTGTAAAAAAATGGGTGGGGGAAGATAAAATAATGCAAAAACTCCAAGGGTGGATATTTGCTTCCCTTTGGCCTTGTGATAGCATTCCAATATTTTAATCCTCCTTACTAACAAATGAACCATTGGAATACACTGTATAACTGGCATAAAAATATAAAGCATATTTAATTTAAAATGCACAATTACATATACAAGAAATAACTTCTTTTTTGGGGGGTCAAGATCTCACTCTGTCCCTAGGCTGGAGTGCAGTGGTAAAATTATGGCTCACTGCTGCCTCTACTTCTTGGGCTCAGGTGGTCCTTCTGCCTCAGCCTCCTGATTAGCTGGGACTGCAGGTGTGTGTCACCACACCCAACTAATTTTTTAGTTTTTTTGTGCAGACAAGGTCTCACTATGTTGCCCAGGATAGTCTCAAATTCCTGGGCTCAAGCAATCTGCCTGCCTCGGACTCCCAAAGTGTTGGGATTACAAGTTAAGAAATAACTTAAGCCTAAAAAAATAAGCTGGGCTCAGTGGCTCAGCCTGTAATCCCACGCCTTTGGGAGGCTGAGGTGAGTGGAATGCCTGAGCCCGCAGGTTCGAGACCCGCCTGGGCAACTTGGCGAGACCTCACCTCTACAATAAATCAAAAATTAGCCGGGCATGGTAGCGCGCACCTGTAGTTCCTTCCAGCTACTTGGAAGGTTGAGGCGGAAGGATCGCCGGAGCCCAGCAGGTCGAGGCTGCGGTGGCCGGGAGCAGAGTGAGACTCCAACTCAAAAAAAATAAAAATAAAAAATAACTAAGTCTACAAAAGAGAATCATAATGCATAAAGATGACTACAGGCCAGGCGCGATGTCTCACGTCTGTAATCCCAGCACTTTGGGAGGCTGAGGTGAGTGGATTGCCTGAGCACACGGGTTCAAGACCAGCCCGGGCAAGTTGGCGAGACCTCGTCTCTACAATAAATCAAGAAAAATTAGCCTGGCGTGATAGCATGCGCCTGTAGTTTCAGCTACTTGGAAGGCTGAGGCAGAAGGATCGCCAGAGTCCAGGAAGTTGACACTGGGGTGGCTGTCAGCGTGCCACTGCACTCCAGTCTGGGCAATGGAGTGGGACTCCAACTCAAAAAAAAATAGCTGGGTGTGGTGGCATGTGCCTGTGGTTAAAGCTACTTGGGAGGTTGAGGTGGAAGGATCACCTAAGCCCAGCAGGTCGAGGCTGTGGTGGTGGTGAGTGTGTTACTGCATTCCAGTCTCAGCAACAGAGTGAGATTGCTACTCAAAAAAAAAAAAAGATGACCACAAGGGGAAACTATTGTTACACTCAAAAGCAACAAAGCAACATTCTCAGAATAAAGAATCTCACCATATAAAATCCTGTGATAATACAACAACACCTATCTAAATAACCTCTGTCCCAATAATTTTATTCCTTGATCTTTATCCTGTAAATCTAGTCAGTCACTTTAAATTAGTCATAGGTAGTAATTGTGGCAATTGAGCATGTACACTCTGAAACCCAATCTTGGGTTTCTAAATACCATTCTCCACTAATGGAAACAGGACTCCTTGGAGAAATGGCCAGTTCCAGTGCTAAGAAAGTATAATGGGGCTGGGCTTGGTGGCTCAGCCTGTAATCCTAGCACTTTGGGAGGCAAATAGACTGCCTGAGCCCATGGGTTCAAGACCAGTTCAGGCAACTTGGTGAGACCTTGTCTCTACAATAAATCAAAAATTAACTGGGTGTGGTAGCGCGCACCTGTAGTTCTGGTTACTTGGAAGGCTGAGATGAAGGACTGCCAGAATTCAGCAGGTCAACGCTGGGGTGGCCGTGAGTGTGCCACTGCACTCCAGCCTGGATGACAGAGTGAGACTCCACCTCAAAAAATAAAAATAAAAACAAAAAAACAATAGAAAAAGAACATATAGCCGGGCTCAGTGGCTCAGCCTGTAATCCTGCGCTTTGGGAGGCTGAGGTGAGTGGACTGCCTGAGCCCGCGGGTTCGAGACCCGCCTGACCAACTTGGTGAGATCTCATCTCTACAATAAATAAAAAATTAGCCGGGCGTGGTAGCACGCACCTGTAGTTCCAGCTACTTGGAAGGCTGAGGCAGAAGGATCACTGGAGCCCAGCAGGTCAAGGCTGCGGTGGTTGGGAGTGTGCCACTGCCCTCCAGCCTGGGCGACAGAGTGAGACTCCAACTCAAAAAAAGAAAAAGAAAGTATAATGGATGTCTAGTTATAGGAAAAAGTAAGGAAGTATCAAATAAATGAAGGGGCCATGTCCAAAGAACATAGGAGGCAAGCTGAAAGAGTTCTCTTTGAACCGGGCTCAGTGGCTCAGCCTGCGCTTCGGGAGGCCGAGGTGAGTAGATTGCCTGAGCCCGTGGGTTCAAGACCCGCCTGGGTCACTTGGCCAGACCTCATCTCTACAATAAATCAAAAATTAGCCAGGCGTGGTAGTACATGCCTGTAGTTCTGGCTATCTGGAAGGCTGAGGCGGAAGGATTGCCAGAGCCCAGCAGGTCGAGGTTGCGGTGGCTGGGAGCATGCCACTGCACTCCAGTCTGGGTGACAGAGACCTCAACTTGGAAAAAAAAAAGAGTTATCTTTGGCCAAAACTGAGACAATTTGAGCATTAAAATAAATACAGGCATACTTTGTATTACTGCACTTCACAGATTTTTTTTTTTACAAATTTAAAGCTTGTCACCCTGCATCAGACAAGTTTAATGGCACCATTTTTCTAACAGCACGTACTTACTCCCTGTCTCTGTGTCACATTAGGCAATACTCATGATATTCCAACCTTTTCCGTTATTATATCTGTTACAATGATCTGTGATCAGTGATTTCTTTTCTGTTTTTTTAAAGCCAGAGTCTCGCTCTGTCACCCAGACTGTAGTGCAGTGTTGTGATCATAGCTCACTGCAACTACAAACTCCTAGGCTCAAGCAATCCTCTCACCTTGGCCTCCCAAAGTGCTGGGACTACACAAGTCAATCACTGTGCCTAGCCCATGAGGAGTGATATTTGATGTTACTATTACAATTTTGGGGGGGCACCGTGAACCATGACCATATAAAATAACAAACTTAGCCGGGCTCGGTGGCTCAGCCTGTAATCCCACGCTTTGGGAGGCTGAGGTGAGTGGATTGTCTGAGCCCGAGGGTTTGAGACCCGCCTGGGCAACTTGGCGAGACCTCATCTCTACAATAAAAAAAAAAAAAAAAAAAAAAAAATCAGCCGGGCATGGTAGCGCGTGCCTGTAGTTCCAGCTACTTGGAAGGCTAAGGCAGAAGGATCGCCGGAGCCCAGCAGGTTGAGGCTCCAGTCTGGGTGACAGAGTGAGACTTCAACTCAAAAAAAAAAAAGATAACAAATGTAATAAATGTTGTATGTGTTCTGACTGCTCTACCAACCAGCCTTTCCCCTGTCTTTCTCCCTCTCATAGGGCCTCCGGGTTCCCTGAGACACAATATGGAAATTAGGTCAGTTAATAATCCTATAATGGTCTCTAAATGTTCAAGTGAAAGGAAGAGTAATACGCCTCTCACTAAATCAAAAGCTAAAATTATTAAGCTTAGTGAACAAGGCATGTTCAAAGTCAACAGGTTTGGCCAGGCATGGTGGCTCACACATGTAATCCCAGTACTTTAAGAGGCCAAGGCCAGAGGACTGCTGGAGCCCAGGAGTTGAAGACAAGCCTGGGCAACATAATGAGACCTCGTCTCTACAAAACAATCAAAACATTAGCCAGGTATGGTGGCACATACCTGTAGTCCCAGCTACTTGGGAGGCTGAAGCAGAAGGATCACCTGAGACCAGGAGGTCAGGCTGCAATAAGTCATGATTGTGCCACTGCATTCCAGCCTGGGTGATAGAGTGGAACCTCCACAAAGAAGGAAGGAGAGAAGGAAGGGAGGGAGGGAGGGAAGCAAAGGAAGTAGGTAAAGGAAAAAAAGGAAGAAAAGAAGAAAGAACAAGAAAGAGAAAGCAAGCCAACAGGCTGAAAGCCAGACTCCTGTTCCAAACAGTTAGCCAAGTAGTACACGGAAAGGAAGTTCTTGGAGAAAATTAAAAGTGCCTCTCCAGGAAACAGATGAATGATAAGAAAGTGAAATAGCCTTATTGCTGATATGGAGAAAGTCTGAGTGGTCTGGAGAGATCAAACCAGCCATAGTGTTCCCTTCAGCCAAAGCCTAGACCAGAGCAAGGCTTTAACCCTCTTCAATTCTATGAAGGCTGAGAAAGGTAAGGAAGCTACAGAAGAAAAGTCTGAAGCTAGTCAAGGTTGATTCATGAGGTTTAAGGAAAGAAGCTGCCTCTATAACATCATAGATGGGGAAACTGGAGCAAGTTATCCAGAAGATCTAAGACCCTTAATGAAGGTGGCTACACTAACCAGCAGACTCTTATACTGGAAGAAGATGCTATTTAGGCCTTTCATAGCTAGAAAGAAGCAATTCCTGGCTACAAAGCAAAGGACACGCTGACTCTCTTGGTAGGGGTTGATGCAGCTATGACTTTAAGTTCAAGCCAGTTTATTTAGTATTTTGAAAACCCTAATGACCCTTAAGAATTATGCTAAATCTACTCTGCCTGCGCTTTATAAATGGTACAAAACCCAGATTACAGCACATCTGTTTCCAGCATGGCTTACTGGATATTTTAAGCCACTGTTGAGACCTACTCCTCAGAGAAAAGATTATTTGCAAATACTACTGCTTACCAACAATGTACCTGATCACCTAAGAGCTCTGATGGAAATGAATGAGGAGATGAATGCTTTCATGCCTGCTAACAAAATGCCCATTCTACTGCCCATGGATCAAGGAATATATATATATATATATTTAGGTGGAGTCTCACTCTGTCGCCCAGGTTGGAGTGCAGTGGCACGCTCCCAGTCACTGCAGCCTCAACCTGCTGGGCTCAGGCAATCCTTTCGCCTCAGCCTTCCAAGTAGCAGAAACTACAGGTGCACATCACCATGCTCAGCTAATTTTTTGTAGAGATGAGTTCTCACCATGTTGCCCAGGCTGGTCTTGAACCTGCGGGCTCAGGCAATTCTCTTGCCTCGGCCTCCCAAAATGCCGGGATTATAGACTTGAGCCATTGCACCCAGCCTGATCAAGGAATAATTTTGACTTTCGAGTCTTATTACTGAAGAAATGTATTTTGTAAAGCTCTAAATGATATAAATAGTGGCTCCTCTGATGGATCTGGGCAAAGTAAACTGAAAACCTGAAAAGGATTCACCAGTCTAGGTGCCACTGAGAACATCTGCAATTCATGGGAGGTCAAAATAACAACATTAACAGGAGTTTTGAATAAGCTGATTTCAAGTCTCATGGATGACTTTGAGGGGTTCAAGACTTCAGTGGAAGAAGTCACTGCGCAGGTGGTGGAACTAGCAAGAGAACTAGAATTAGAAGTGAAGGCTGATGATATGACTGAATTACTGCAATCTCATGATCAAACTTTAAAACAGGTCTAGGGCTGGGCATGGTGGCTCACACCTGTAATCCAAGCACTTTAGGAGGCGGATGTGACAGGATTGTCTGAGCCCAGGGGTTCAAGACCAGTCTGGGCAACTTGGCGAAACCTCATTTCTACAATAAAATCAAAAATAAAAACAAACAAAAATAAAATAAAATGGGACTGGGCGAGGTGCTTATGCCTATAATCCTAGCACTCTGGGAGGCCGAGGTGGGTGGAGGTCCAGGAGTTTGAGACCAGCCTGGGCAACATAACAAAACCTCATTTCTATAAAAAAAAAAAACATCAAAAACTTAGCTGGGTGTGGTGGTGCGTGCTTGTGGTCCCAGCTACTTGGGATACTGAGGTAGAAGGACTGCCTGAGCCCAGGAGGTCAAGGCTGCCATGAACTGTGATCACTATGATCATGCCACTGCACTGCATGGGAACCGAGTAAGACCCCCAACTCGAAAAAAAAAGAAAGAAAACTTAAAAATGGATGAGAGTTGCTTCTTATGGATGAGTAAAGAGTATTTCTTAAGATGAAAATCTGAAGAAATTTTTATTTAACTTTTACATGCACTAGGAAAACAAAAAATTCATGAGACTCACTTTATTGCAATATTTGCCTTTTAAATACTATTTATTAATTTATTTTTTAGGAACAAGGTGTTGCTCTGCCACCCAGGTTGGAGTGCAGTGGTACAAACATAGCTCATTGTCGCCTCGACCTCCTGAGCTCAAGTGATCCTCCTGCCTCAGCTTTCCAAATAGCTGGGACTACAGGTGTGCACCATCATGCCCAGCTAATTTTTTTATTTTTTGTAAAGGCAGGGTCTCACTCAGTTGTCCAGGCTGGTCTCAAACTCCTTGCCTAAGCCATCCTCCCACTTCAGCCTTGCAAAGTGCTGGGATTACAGGTGTGAGCCACTACACACTGGGCCTTCATTATTGTTTCTTTAGAGCCAAGGTCTTGCTCTATTGCTCTGCTGTCCAGGTTGGAGTGCAGTGGTTTAAGCAAAGCAGCACCAAACTCCCATGTTCAACTGATCCTCCTGCTTCAGCCTCTTGAGTAGCTGGGACTACAAGTGTGCACCATTACACTTGGATAACTTTTTTCTTTTTTTTACTTTTTTAGAGAAGTGGTCTTGCTGTATTGCCCAGGTTGATCTCAAACTCCAGGCCTCAAGCAATCCTCCCACCTCACCCTCCCAAGTGCTAAGATTACAAGTGCATGCCAGGCTCGGTGGCTCAGCCTGTAATCCCGCGCCTTTGGGAGGCTGAGGTGAGTGGATTGCCTGAGCCCACAGGTTCGAGACCCGCCTGGGCAACTTGGCGAGACCTCATCTCTACAATAAATAAAAATGAGCCGGGCGTGGTAGCGCACACCTGTAATTCTGGCTACTTGGAAGGCTGAGGTGGAAGGATCGCCGGAGCCCAGCAGGTCGAGGCTGCGGTGACTGGGAGCGGCCACTGTACTCCAGTCTGGGTGACAGAGTGAGACTCCAACTCAAAAAAAAAAAACCAAACAAAAAAAAACAAGTGCAAGCCATCATGCCCAGCCAATATATCTGCTTTATTGCAGTAGTCTGGAAGTGAACCTGCAAGATCTCTGAGGTATGCCTGTGATAGTCATGGATTATATAACTCATTGAACAAAATAATATTCTATGAATCCATACTGATACAAATGAATAAAAAAAGGAAGAGAAAGCTTTCTTACGCTAGATTGTCAACCAATAAATGTACAAGGAATGATGGAATTAGAAAAATGACCATTTGGAAATAATCATAGTAATAATTGGTTCAGGCAAGAATCATTAATAGATGTTAAATTTGATGAGAAACAGGCTATTTACATAGTCTTAACATAAGATACTGCTATTTACAAAGGGAGAAAAAAAAGGAGTTACTTTATAGTAGAGAAGCCAGACATTGCCTTACCAACCAACCAGAACCCCATATCACCAGTAATGGGACACATCACGTGTTTCCTGAGATATTTCTGCCAAAAATGCATAACCCGAATCTAATCATGAGGATACAAACAAGCCCCAATTAAGGAACAGTCTGCAAAATAAATGGCCCATACTGTTCAAAGGTATCAAGGTCATAAGAAACAATGAATAGAGGAGCCATTCCAGATTAAGGAGGACTAAAGAGAAATGACAACTGAATGCAATGTGTGACCCTGGATTAAGTCCTGGACCAGAAAGAAGTTTTTTCCTTTGCTTTAAAGAACATTAGTGGGACAATTGGTGAAATGAGAATAAGGTCTGTAGAGTACAATACTATAACAATGTTAATTTCCTGAGTCTGATAATTATACTGTGGTTATATAAGAGAGTCTTTTGTTTTTGCAAAATACACACTGAAGTATTTAGGAATAAAGGGACATTATGTCTCTTACTTATTCTCAAGTAGTGGAAAAACAGATATGTATATATAAGTGTTCAATCTAGGAACAGAGTGAAGAGTATATAGTAGAAATCTGTAATATTCTTTATACTTTTCTGTAAATCTAAACTTAATTCAAAATAGAAAGCCAAGTATGGATTCTGGAGCTAGCCAACTCATTCCAATCTCCGGCTCCACCAGTTCCTGGTTGTTTCCTGGTTAGCAGAATGAGGAATCATATACATCCCTATATGGATGGTTGCATGAGGACCAAATGCAATGATCTACTAATGTGCTTAGAAAACCACTCGGCAGGCTGGGCTCGGTGGCTCAGCCTGTAATCCCAGCACTATGGGAGGCCAAGGCGAGCGGATTGCCTGAGCCTGCGGGTTTGAGACCCGCCTGGGCAACTAGGAGAGACCTCATCATTAGCCAGGTGTGGTAGCGCGTGCCTGTAGTTCTGGCTACTTGGAAAGCTGAGGCGGAAGGATTGCTGGAGCCCAGCAGGTTGAGGCTGCAATGGCCGGGAGCGGCCACTGCACTCCAGTCTGGGTGACCGAGTGAGACTCCAACTCAAAAAAAAAGAAAACCACTTGGCACATAATAAAGGGCTCAACAGATGTTTATTATTATTGAAGCTTTGTTTTTCATAGCCAAAGACTGAAAAAAACCTACATGTCTATCAACATGGGACTGATTAAATAAATTATAGTATATTCATAATATGAATCACTATAAAACTGTAAAAAAGACTGAGAAATCAGGCCAGGCACAGTGGTTCATGCCTGTAAAACCAGCAGAAGAGTCGCTTGAGGCAAGGAATTCAAGAGCATCCTGGGCAACACAGCAAGACCCCATCTCTAAAAAAAATTTTTTTTATTAGCTGGGTGTGGTGGCACACACCTGTAATCCCAGCTACTTGGGAGTCTGGGGCAGGAGGATTGCTTGAGCTCAGGACCTCGAGGCAGTGAACTATAATGGTACCACTGTATTCCAGCTTGGGTGACAGAGGCACTCTATAAAATTTTTAAAAAAAGACTGAGAAATTCTGTATGATCTGTAAGTACTGGCAGGGAAGGAGCTAATGAATGAAAAAGGAATAAAGCAGAACAATTTGTATAACATATTACCATTTGTGTGGAAATGAGAGAAAAAGAAATAGTTGCTTACATATGCAAGAAGCCAAATGCATCAAAGATCTGAGTAGCTAGAGGCAGAGAAGAGTTTGGGGTAGGCCAGCAGACTTTACACTGTGAAGAATCTTATACCCTTTAAATTTTGAAATATGTGACTGGATTATCTATTAAATATGTGAATGGGTTATCTATTCAAGAATTTCAATTATAAAATCCTCAAAAAATAAACAAAATGCTGACAGTAAAAATTTAAGTTAAATAAAAGCATATTAGTAGCTGGGGATGGTGGCACAGGCCTATAGACCCAGCTACTTGGGAGGCTGAGGTGGGAGGATCACATGAGGACAGGAATTCATAGCCAGCCTGAGCAGCATAGCAAGATCCTAGCCCTATTTAAATAAATAAATAAAAATTTAAAAGTATATCAGAGTACTTGTTTCTCATATAAAAACATCCAAAATTGAAAATAAAGCAATGGAAAAAGCAAAGGTTAAAAAAAAAAAGGAATGCTTACGCCTTAGGCAGAAGCCTGCCTGAAATGCAAGCATTCTATTTCTTCACGCTATTGATCTCTGCATGTTTCTGAGCCACAGCAAATAGGTACAGATTTTAAAAAGAAATAATCTCCTTCCTCTAAAGAGTTTAACCATATCTTCTGGTTTCTGCCACACCAAAGTCCATGGAAGTAAACAGCTTCCATACTACTGGATGAATCACAGCAAGTTAGTCGAGTATGAGGTCAAAGGGCTATATTACTAGAGTAAGTGCTACAAGTTACCTGACGGTCAAAGTCTGGAAGTTGATCAATGACTGCTATCACTCACTCAGCTTATTAAAATACAAAAGCTAGAGATTTCACATCATCACACATACAACTTTGTTTTTTTAATATATAATTTCTATTTTAATTTTTTTTACACATACAACTTTTTAAACTAAAGCAAAATTATTTAATGTTCTTTGAATGCTAAGTGTTAACTAGATTACAATTGTCCTTGCACAGTTTGCAAATGTGCATACACAATCTCCTTTTACACAAAGGAAATCAAATGTAATACCATCCAATTACTGAAAAACAGCTAGGCTGGGCATAGTAGCTCATGCTTATAATCTCACCACTTTGGGAGGCCAAAGTGAGAGGACTGCCTGAGCTCACAGGTTAGAGACCAGCCTGGGCAACTTGGCAAGACCTCATCTTTACAATAAATCAAAAAACTAGTGGGGCGTGGTGGCGTGTGCCTGTAGTTTCAGCTATGGCAGGCTGAGGCGGAAGGATTACCTGAGCCCAGCATGCCACTGCACTCCAGGCAACACAGTGAAACTCCGACTCAAAAAAAAGAAAAACAGCAAGACAGCATATATTCACATAGGTATTAACTCCAAGCTAATCACACTACTTAAAACTTTCTTCAATTTACAAATAAAATAAAAATGCAGAAATCATCTTACATGGCAACTCTAGGCCCGGGTGCACAGTGGCGTTTTTGACCATAGGGGGAGAATGTCGCCCATCATCCATGTCTAGTTCTGTGCACTGAGCTTCCCCGTGGATGACAGCTAACCCCAAACGCAGTCTCTCAGCATAGGACTGGGCCCTTGGAGAAGGACAAAGGGAAATGGTGAAACTGATGGGAAGAAAACCCAAGCATTACTACTGCATCACTTTATTAATCATAAAATGAAAATATTCAATCTCTTAGGGACATAGAAGACATTACTTACATAAATCAGAATGTGGGGCCCAGGCCAGAGGTAAATGCCTCAAGGGACATGTGATTTGGGAGTCTGTGCTCATATCTGATTCTAGATAAGTTTGAATTTATCCTCTGTTCAATATTCTAACAGAACAAACTTTATTCAAAACTACATCTTAAAATCAGTTGCCTACCTGGGCATGATGGCTCATGCCTATAATCCCAGCACTTTAGGAGGCAGAGGTGAGGATTGCCTGAGCCTCGGGGTTCGAGGCCAGCCTGAGAAACTTGGCAAGACCTTATCCCTACAATAAATAAAAAAATTAGCCTGGCAAGGTGGCACACACCTTTAGTTCCAGCTACTTGGAAGGCTGAGATGGAAGGATCTCTTGAGCCCAGCAAGTCAAGGCTGCAGTGGCTGTGAATGCGCCAGTGCACTCCAGCCTGGGTGACAGAGTGAGACTCCAGCTCAAAATAAAATAAAGTCAGTTGACTAAAAAATGCTCATAGGCTATTTTCCTTTCCCTAAGAACTTAAAGGAAGAACTTTTTTCCCCAGAGGAAAGCTGAGTAATTCAGAGATCTGCTTATATTGTATGGAGACTAGAGACAAAATCATGTGTGGTCAGGATACGACAATGACACAGGGGAAAGCGAGAGCCAAGGAGTTTTACAGGCCA
Source organism: Carlito syrichta (assembly GCF_000164805.1). Classification (NCBI taxonomy): domain Eukaryota; kingdom Metazoa; phylum Chordata; class Mammalia; order Primates; family Tarsiidae; genus Carlito; species Carlito syrichta. The sequence continues at coordinate 58,712 of NW_007256236.1, read as the reverse complement.
TGTTAGGACAGCCCCTGGACTCTAAAACAGCTAATTCTGACTTCATAGCACCCAAAAGGAATCTGATAAATATTTGGCTTACTTACCTCTTTGCAGCATCAGGAGACTTGGCTACAATGACGGCATTTCTGTAATTTGGAATCTAGATTTGAAGGAAAAATAGAAATACTGAAAAGTTATCAAAAATGTCACCTAGACGCTGGTATTACAATTTTTCCTCTTCTAACAATGATCCAAACTAGTAATCACATATTTTATGTCTAACATTTATCAGTTAACATCATTGCAAAAAGTACTCCTATACCAAGGATAAAAAGATAATTAACACCTTCATTTTAGAAAACATAAGCAAACTGTTAAAGATATTTGGAAGAAAATTCATTTTTACTGTCTTAAAAATATGAGCCTCCATGACTAAATGTTGACCCTATCTGCCTGCCTCAGGCATAAGACTTAAGGGAAAGCTCATTTGATGTGCCTTTCAATACTGAAATCTAATACCAGAGAAAAACTAAATAGGATCTCTTTTGAGGACAATGGGGTGTTTGCTGGTGGCTCCTCACTTCTTCCTGGATATACTGAAGCAGGAAAGGTGAGGCTCTAAGGTTGTCCACGGGAAAGCTGAAAAAGCCTTGTATTTCCTTTTGATGAAGATCCATAGTGATAATGTGAGTTAAACCTGAAATTTTAAAACAAAAAATTACAAAGTTCACCCTACAGGTTAATGGCTACAGTGGACACAGACTAGATGCTCAACTCCTGCTTCCCACCAGAAGACTGGAGACAGAGGATATTGTGAACAAGCACAGTATTTACAGAATTTATTGTTAATCTTAATAAAACTTTAATGTAAAGAAGCCTATGACCTTCCACATGGACAAAGAACTAAAGCTGAGGAAAGTACTAATTACTGGCTTGGTCTAGAAAACCAAGAAAAGAATAATCGGATAGAAGCAAAAATATGAATATGGAATTAATAAATACTGAGCAATAATAGATGTAAAAAATAGGAAGGCCTTGATTAAAGAATCTAGGAAGAAATGTTAAAGAACTATGGCTTCAGCAAAAAAGGAATAAGAAAGCAAAAGCAAAGTAAAATAGATATTAGAAGAAAAGAAACTCATGTAACACAAAGATAAGATACTGAAGTTTGGAACAATTTCTGTATGTGATAAAAGAATGCTTCAAGTATTATTATAGAAAGATAACTAAGACATACTTTTATAATCAACTACTAAATAGAAAAAAGTACATGTATAAATACACTGCAAATTGCCAAAGGTCACTGCAAAGCTTCCAGAGCAAAAAACCAGTATTACTTGGTTCTCTCCAAAATCATGATGCCTTTTTAAAGAGAATAAAATTGAAATACAGCTGTCCCATTGCATCTGTGGGTTCCACATCCATGGATTTAACCAACCAGACTAAAAATGTAGTAGTTAGGCTTGAATGGTTGTGTCTGTATACAGCATGTACAGAATTTTTTTCCTTGTCATTATTTCCTAAACAACACAGCATAACAACTACTTACATAGTATTTATATTGGATTAGTATTATAAATAATCTAAAGGTGATTTATAATATATGGGAGGATGTACATAGGTTTATGTGCACATACTACCCTATTGATAAGAGGTTTTGGTATCTGCTGGGGGGAAGATGGGGTTCTGGAACCAATCCCATGAGGATACCGAGGGAGGATTGTTATATTTCTTTCTGAAGACCAAAACATGTATTAGCGTTTTTAAATAGACATAAGAAAATAAAAACTCAATAGCATCAGATTTATAGGCCACAAAGTTTGCCATTGCACTTAAGAATAAAAATAATGAAAGTGAGCTGCTATGCAAAAGGCAATGAGGGGTAGGAAGGAGACTATATAAACTAAAGAAGTAGTAAAAGAAAAATCCAGTTTTAATTCTAAGAACATAAATAGAAATTAGCTAGTCAGGGCAAATATGTACACCTAGACCTAAAGCTCAAAAGATCATATAAGAATGCCAAGGCCATCAGCTAAAATTTTAATGATTAAGATGAAACAAAGAAGTGACAAATGATAAAATGTTCATGACTAGAAAAAGTAGAAAACACTGAAGCAATGGCATTCTAAAGTAAGACAAAGAGAATTGGCAGGAAAAAAAGAATTTATAACCAAGCTCACACATCCCCAATTAAAACTGTACAAAAAGAAACAAACAAAATAGGCCCCAAACTAGACATCTGAGGTATAAACTAATCTTAACTAGGAGAGAATGCTAAATGATAGTGCTGGAACGCTGGCTCTCTGTCCAAGCTCACCTGCTTTAGCCAGCATGGATGCCAAAAGTTTGCACACAATGGAACCCCTCTTCCTCATCTTGCTCTGCTTGCTGTAGGGGAAATAAGGGATGACTCCAATAATATTCCTGGCACAGGCAGTCTTCAGTGCATAAGCCATGATCAGTAACTCCATCACAGCTGTATTCACGTCTCTGAAACAGTTAGGATTTATATTTTGAGATTAATTTCATGTATTAACCTCTAAAAACAATCCTGACTTAATATGGGCTACTCAGATGGGTGTTACAGGCATTTTGGCACCATTTTAGCTTACAACAGCACCTCATGAATGCAGGGGGAAAAATTTACCAATTCTTCTCTTTAGCTGAGTAGAATCTGGTTTTCACCTGTGGTTACTCACATTTACAGCAGTTAAAGCACTGCCACCTTTGCCTGGATCATCTGTGTCTGCCCAGTAACTGTAGTGGCATGTGAAGAAATTGCTGGTGACCAGAGCTACCCAACACCTGCTGGTACCCTCCCAGGGATTTAGGCTCAGGCCAGCGTGAATGCCAAGGAAACCACTTGCCCTTCTATTTAGCTACCATTAACAGAAAGATTTTCAGCTGGGCTCGGTGGTTCAGTCTGTAATCCCATGCTTTGGGAAGCTGAAGTGAGTGGATTGCCTGAGTCTGCGGGTTCAAGACCCGCCTGGGCAACTTAGCAAGACCTCATCTCTACAATAAATCAAAAAACTAGCCGGGCGTGGTAGTGTGTGCCTGTAGTTCCAGCTACTTGGAAGGCTGAGGCGGAAGGATCGCCGGAGCCCAGCAGGTTGAGGCTGCGGTGGCCGGGAGCGTGCCACTGCACTCCAGTCTGGGCGACAGAGTAAGCCTCCAACTAAAAAAAAAAAAAAGAAAAAAAAAAAACCGAAAGATTTTCTCTTTTTTTCTCATTGGGGTGGGGAAGTCTTGGAACTTATTTTCAAAAACCTCTCCTTCCCTTCTTTCCCTGAGATATACAGATTCCCAACAGATTACCTAGATAGACAAAAAAGGAAACATTTGAGGGAAAGACTATTTCCAATGATAATGAATATGGATTGCTAGCTTTTGTCAAGGCTGATCAAACTTAAGTTGGAATCTGCATTTGTCTATCGATGTAGTGCAGTGGTGCAATCATAGCTCACTATAGCCTTGAACTCCTGGGCTCAAGCAATCTTCCTACCTCAGGCTCCCAAGTAGCCAGGACTCAGTATGGGCTACTATGTCTGGCTAATTTAAAAAAAATTTTTTTTTTCTTTAGAGCTAGGGTCTTGCTATGTTTCCCAGGCTGGTCTCAAACTCCTTGCCTCAAGTGATCCTCCCAACTTGGTCTCCCAAAGCACCGGGATTACAGGCATAAGCTACAGTGCCTAGCATGGCTTTGCCATTAAAAAGGGCACAAGTCTTAAAATCCTTCAGGACAGTCTCCCACTATTCTGCCTCTCACATTAGCCTTGTCCTGCTCCTCCCTAGATTCTCCACACATCCTCAAACACCCCCTCTTTGGGGGTCAGGACTGTATTTACCTTCCCCTCTGTCATCAGTTCTTACTCATGGGAGAAGCAGGGTCTTCAGGTGCTAGGTCTTTTTTTTTTTTTTGAGTTGGAGTCTCACTCTGTAGCCCAGACTGGAGTGCAATGGCTGCTCCCGGCCACCGCAGCCTCGGTTCCGCCTCAGCCTTCTGAGTAGCCGGAATTACAGGCATGTGCTACCACGTCCGGCTGATTTTTTGATTTATTGTAGAGATGAGGTCTCGCTGCCCAGGTGGGTCTCAAACCTGCGGGTTCAGGCAATCCACTCACCTCAGCCTCTCAAAGGCGCGGGATTACAGGCTGAGCCACCGAACCCGGCTAGGTGCTAGTTCTTGAATTAACGTAGGAGTGAGGCTGCTCTCATTATAGCAAAACGGAAAGCCTGCCATTGACACAGCAGACTTAATACTTGCTGCATAAGTGGATGAATGAAATACTCATCAAAAGACACTGTCTAGCTTGCAAGATAATCCAGCCATTTCCTTCCAGTTTCTCCGGATTTATGCTTACGCCTCTCTCTAAGGCAGAATGTATTTGAGAGTGAGCAACTACAAGGTCGTTCTTTCACTCTGACAATGTTTTCCACTTCCACATTCAACTCCTGGAACTTCCAACCTCACTTTTGTAATTTGGATTTTTACAACTGTTGCAGGGTTCTGGGATAAAAATCATTTCCCCCCAAGGGTAGGTATGCTTGATTTAGGGCTCAACGTCAAGACAACTAATACTCCCTTTAGATTGCAAATTGGTTTCATTATTTTCCAGTCAACATTATTTTCCTCTGAAATAAATCAAAGCATTTTTCTCCTTCATGCTTCCAAATTAGTAACGCCCTACACCTAGGATCAGAAGGTGAGAAGACACAATCTTTTGGATAATCAGGACAAATCAATTCTCAAACACGTTCAAGGCACTTGGCCAATTTTAGTTCATCATCCCTTCAACAAATACTTATTGAGCAACTTAAGTCAAGCATTGTATTAGGTAAACAAGGCAGACCACCTCTCAGAGGATGCCAGAGATCACCTGGAATCACTCTGAGGTAATCATTCATTCCAAGAAGGAGCACATCTGACTTATGTAAGAAGATTCCCTTCCCCAAAGACTTTCACACTTTATTCCACAGAGAGGAGGGCCTCTCTTCCCACATCAGATCACCTTAATTAATGCCTTGTGAGCTCCTTAAGCTCCAGCTTAACCTGCAGAGTCCGAGGACAGCATGTAATCAACTCAGGAGTCCATATCTAAATTAAATAGCAGGCACCTATAGATTGCTTGCCAACTTTAGAAATAAAATTAAGCCGGGCTCGGTGGCTCAGCCTGTAATCCCATGCCTTTGGGAGGCTGAGGTGAGTGGATTGCCTGAGCCTGCAGGTTCAAGACCTGCCTGGGCAGGCGAGACCTCATCTCTACAATAAAATCAAAAAATTAGCCGGACGTGGTAGCGCGCGCCTGTAATTCCGGCTACTCGGAAGGCTGAGGTGGAAGGATCGCCGAGCCCAGCAGGTCGAGGCTGCGGGGGCCGGGAGCAGCCACTGCACTCCAGTCTGGGCGACAGAGTGAGACTCCAACTCAAAAAAAAAAGAAAGAAATAAAATTAGTCGGCCAGGCGTGGTGGCTCAAGCCTGTAATCCCAGCACTTTGGGAGGCCGAAGTGAGAGGACTACCTGAGCGCATGGGTTCATGACCAGCCTGGGCAACTTGCCAAGACCTCATCTCTACAATAAATCGAAAAATTAGCTGGGCGTGGTAGCACGTGCCTGTAGTTCCAGCTACTTGGAAGAATGAAGTGGAAAGAAACCTGAGCCCAGCAGGTCGATGCTGGGGTGGCCGTGAATGAACCACTGCACTCCAGCCTGGGAAACGGAGTGAGACTCCAACTAAAAAATAAATAAAATTAGAGCATTTCTTAACCTTCCATTTGTGTGATACTGTATGGTTACACACAAGCTCCATTGAACATGGCTTTTTTTTGTTGTTTTTTTTTGTGTTGGAGTCTCAGCCCAGACTGGATTGCAGTGGTCGCTCCTGGCCACCGCAGCCTCGACCTGCTGGGCTCCGGCGATCCTTCCACCTCAGCCTTCCGAGTAGCTGGAATTACAGGCATGAGCTATCACGCCCGGCTGATTTTTTTTTTTTTTTTTGAGTTGGAGTCTCACTCTGTCGCCCAGACGGGAGTGCAGTGGCCGCTCCCGGCCACCGCAGCCTTGACCTGCTGGGCTCCAGCGATCCTTCCACCTCAGCCCGAGTAGCCGGAATTACAGGCATGAGCTATCACGCCTGGCTCATTTTTTTTTTTTTTTTTTGGAGTTGGAGTCTCACTCTGTCGCCCAGACTGGAGTGCAGTGGCTGCTCCCGGCCACCGCAGTCTCGATCTGCTGGGCTCCAGCGATCCTTCTGCCTCAGCTTTCTGAGTAGCTGGAATTACAGGTACGCGCTACCAAGCCCGGCTAATTTTTGATTTATTGTAGAGATGAGGTCTCACCAAGTTGCCCGGGCAGGTCTTGAACCTGCAGGCTCAGGCAATCCACTCACCTCAGCCTCCCAAAGGCGCGGGATTACAGGCTGAGGCACCGAGCCCAGCTGAACATGGCTTTTTAAACCAGATCCCAATGCCAACAATACAGTTAGTGTTGGAGTTAATTTGGTAGATGCTAAAAGTGTACCTGTCTGAATACTGGGTTTTTAGCTGGCTTTGTCATAGCATTTATAATACGCAAGTGTATGATATGATGAGGTTTGGAGAACATACCACAAGGGAGGCCCACATGGTAAGATATTAATATAACAAGAACAATTTTTAAGAAGTCTTGATTTCAGGGTTACTTTCCTTTCATTAATGGCCAACTTCCCACATGAGGTTTTTATTTTCTACTATTCCTCTTTCTGATGACCTATACCAAGGGCTTCAACATCCTCCAGCCTAAGACTAAGAAAATCCCCCCCACCCAACCTCTGTCCCTTATTGGTCTGGAAGATAACAAAAGGACCTTTGTCTCACTGGTTTTTCCCATTCACTGACATTCACTGACAGATACTGGATAAATTGGACACCAGGCAGTTACTTTCTGAACTACAGGGTGAAGAGAACTGTTCATCTGTTCCCTAAGAATGTTCCAAGTACATCCTGGCTAGTTCCTGTAGTCTTTGTGTCTAAGTAGGACAATCTTAACTGTTTTACCAACTATTTTTTCTTTCCTAAGACAATCACACCCCACACTACACCCAGCCCTTACTGCTCCAGCATTTTGGATAAGCAAAAACTAATGTGAGGTGAGAAAACAGGCATGGAATATCCATTAATTAAACTGACCAGGCTTGCAAAAGATAGACCAATACCAAAGGTGGAAGTAATGGGAACATAATAACGGTAGGATTTACCCCTCAACTCCAGCAATTAATCATCTGCAGCAAATAAGTGGTAAGTGTTATTTTTTATTTTTATTTGTTTTGAGTTGGAGTCTCACTCTGTCGCCCAGACTGGAGTGCAGTGGCACGCTCCCGGCCACCACAGCCTTGACCTGCTGGGCTTCGGCAATTCTTCCACCTCAGTCTTCCAAGTAGCTGGAACTACAGGCATGCGCTACCACGCCAGGCTAATTTTTGATTTATTGTAGAGATGAGGTCTCCCGAGTTGCCCAGGTGGGTCCTGAACCTGGCTGGTAAGTGTTATTTTAATGAGTCTTACTTTACATTAACATACTAGAGTTTGAACATAAACCTGAAAATTATCAGCTGGGCTCGGTGGCTCAGCCTGTAATCCCGTGCCTTGGGAGGCTGAGGTGAGGCTCAGCCTATAATCCCGTGCCTTGGGAGGCTGAAGTGAGTGGATTACCTGAGCCCATGGGTTCGAGACCCGCCTGGGCAACTTGGCAAGACCTCATCTCTACAATAAAAATCAAAAAAATTAGTCAGGCATGGTAGCATACGCCTGTAATTCCGGCTACTTGGAAGGCTGAGGCGGAAGGATCGCCCAAGCCCAGCAGGCGAGGCTGTGGTGGCCAGGAGCGGCCACTGCACTCCAGTCTGGGCGACAGAGTGAGACTCCATCTCAAAAAAAAAAAAGAAAGAAAATTATCCTTTAGCATATACGTGTAAGCTTTATATTCTACTTAGTTCCACTGCTTGGTATATTTTGAATTTCCACACATAGCTCAATTACCCAATACCGCATTCTTATACACCAACAATAAACAAACAGAAACCCAAATAAAAAGGAAAATCCCATTCACAATAGCCACAAAATAATGAAACACCTTGGTATCTTCTTAACCAGAGAAGTCAAAGACCTTTACATCGAGAACTACAAAACACTGCTCAAAGAAATAAAAGATAACACAAACAAATGGAAAAATATTCCATGCTCATGGATTGAAAGGATCAACATTGTTAAGATGTCCATCCTACCCAAGACAATCTACAGATTTAACACAATACCCATTAAATTACCAGCAGCATTCTTCTCAGAACTGGAAACGTCCCTTATTGGTCCGGAAGGTAACAAAAGGGCCTTTGTCTCACTGGTTTTTCCCATTCACTGACATTCACTGAGAGATACTGGATAAATTGGACACCAGGCAGTTACTTTGTAAAGGAATTCATATGGAAACATAAATGACCACGAACAGCCAAAACAATCCTCAGGGAAAAAAAAAAAAAGGAGTCATCACACTTCCAGACTTTAAACTTCATTATAAAGCTACAATAATGATAACAGCTTGATATTGGTACAAGAACAGGCATATAGACCAATAGAACAGGATAGTGATTCCAGAAGCAAAATCTCAATTTCTCAACCAACTCATCTTCTACAAAACCTCCACCACCAACCACTGGGGAGAGAACACATTCAGTAGATGGTGCTGGGAAAACTGGTTGACACATGCAGAAGATTAAAATAAAACCCATATCTATCACTATATACAAAAAACAACTCTAAATGGATCAAAGACCTAAACATAAAACTTCAAACTATAAGAGCCTTAGGAAATGCAGGAGACACCCTTATGGAAATTGGAACTGGCCACCAATTCCTGGTCAAAACCCCAAGTGCCCATGCCATAAGAGATAAGATAGACAAGTGGGACCTCAACAAACTGACAAGTTTCTGCTAAGCCAAAGAAACCACTGAGAGAATGGGGAGACAGCCCACAGACTGGGAAAAAATACTCGCCAACTGTATATCTGACAAAGGCCTAACATCTAGGATCTACAAGGAACTCAAATGTGCCAAACAAACAAACAAAAACAGTCCCATTACTAAGTGGGCAAAAGATACGTCTTCAAAAGAAGACATACAAGCAGCCAACAGATACATGAAAAATGCTCACCCTCACTAATCATCAAAGAAATGCAAATTAAAACACTGAGATATCACCTAACTCCAGTCAGGATGGCCATCATCAATAACTCAAAAAACAACAGATGAGCCGGGCTCGGTGGCTCAGCCTGTAATCCCATGCCTTTGGGAGGCTGAGGTGAGTGGACTGCCTGAGCCCGCGGGTTCGAGACCCACCTGGGCAACTTGGTGAGACCTCATCTCTACAATAAATCAAAAAATCAGCCGGGCATGGTAGTGCGTGCCTGTAATTCCGACTACTTGGAAGGCTGAGGCGGAAGGATCGCTGGAGCCCAGCAGGTCGAGGCTGCGGTGGCCGGGAGCGGCCACTACACTGCAGTCTGGGTGACAGAGTGAGACTCCAACTCAAAAAAAAAAAACAACAAAAAATAGATGCTGGAGCGGATGTGGGGAAAAAAGGGAACACTTCTACACTGTTGGTGGGAGTGCAAACTAGTACAACCTCTGTGAAAAACAATTAAGCAATTTCTAAAATATTTAAAAATTGACCTCCCATGTGACCCTGCAACTCCCCTACTGGGAATATACCCGGAGGAACTCAAATCACTTTATGAAAAAGATAACCACACACATATGTTTATTGCAGCATTATTTACAATAGCAAAAATACTGAACCAACCATGCTGCCCATTGAAAGAGGAATGGATTAAAAAAATGTGGTATATACACAGGGTGGAATATTATGCAGCCATAAAAAAAGACAAAATTATGAACTTCACAGCAACTTAGATGGACTTAGAGTCTATAATACTGAGTGATCAATCCCAGAAACAAAGAACCAAGTATTACATGTTCTCACTCATAAGTGGATCTTGAATAGCTATCGTAATACTATAAGAAAGGGATTGGCCAGCCTGTAATCCCGCGTCTTTGGGAGGCTGAGGTGAGTGGATTGCTTGAGCCCGCAGGTTCAAGACCCGCCTGGGCAGTGAGACCTCATCTCTACAATAAATCAAAAAATCAGCCAGGCGTGGTAGTGCGTGCCTATAATTCCGGCTACTCGGAAGCCTGAAGTAGAAGGATTGCCGGAGCCCAGCAGGCGAGGCTGCGGTGGCCGGGAGTGGCCACTGCACTCCAGTCTGGGTGACCGAGTGAGACTCTAACTCAAAAAAAAATAAAAAAAGGAATTGGCAGCAGGGAGAAAGTGCCAGGGGTGGAAGGGGGCACCTCACCAACAAGTGTACTTGTATAATGAACATTTGTATAACTAACCCTGAATTGTACACCACATATTTAAAAAAAAAATCACCCAACATAATCACTTCATTCAGAATGGCTTTTCGGCACTTCCAAATCCAAATGTAAATCCATCCTCAATAACCAGAAATGTACTATTAGAGCAGTCAAAATAAACATCCTAGCCGGGCTCGGTGGCTCAGCCTGTAATCCCAGTGCTTTGAGAGGCTGAGGTGAGTGGATTGCCTGAGCCCGCGGGTTCGAGACCTGCCTGGGCAACTTGGTGAGACCTCATCTCTACAATAAAATAAAAAATAAGCCGGGCTCGGTGGCTCAGCCTGTAATCCCGCGCCTTTGGGAGGCTGAGGTGAGTGGATTGCCTGAGCCTGCAGGTTTGAGACCCGCCTGGGCAACTTGGCGAGACCTCATCTCTACAATAAAAAAAAAAAAAAAATCAGCCGGACGTGGTAGCGCATGCCTGTAATTCCGGCTACTGGGAAGACTGAGGTGGAAGGATCACCGGGAGGCTGCGGTGGCCAGGAGCGGCCACTGCACTCCAGTCTGGGTGACAGAGTGAGACTCCAACTCAAAAATAAAATAAAATAAAATAAAATAAAAAAATAACAAATAAGCCGGGCATGGTAGTGCACACCTGTAGTTCCAGCTACTTGGAAAGCAGAGGTGGAAGGATCACTGGAGCCCAGCAAGTCGAGGCTACAGTGGCCAGGAGCGGCCACTGCACTCCAGTCTGGGTGACAAAGTAAGACTCCAACTCAAAAAAAATAAAAAATAAAAAATAAACATCCTGCAATTTTAGAAAATGGTTTTAGTAGATCCAAAGCTACTCTGAGCAAAAACAGCACCCCCCCAAAAAATGGATAAATATAATCTCAGGACAACAGCTCTGAAGGCACTATGCATTTGAATGTCTAAGCTTTGGTCTATTTGTCTAAAATCACCCTTATTACTTCAGGTAATATCCAACATCTGTGTTACTTGCAGATAATACTTAAATTTTCTGTGTTCTTTTTTTTTTGCATGAAACAGGAGCTTTGTTTTGTTTTGAGTTGAAGTCTCACTCTGTCGCCCAGACTGGAGTGCAGTGGCACGCTCCTCGACCTGCTGGTCTCCGGCGATCCTTCCGCCTCAGCCTTCCGAGTAGCTGGAATTACAGGCGCGCGCTACCACGCCCGGCTAATTTTTTGATTTTATGGTAGAGATGAAGTCTCGCCTGCCCAGGCGGGTCTTGAACCCGTGGGCTCAGGCAATCCACTCACCTCGGCCTCCCAAAGGCGCGGGATTACAGGCTGAGCCACCGAGCCCGGCTAATTTTCTGTGTTCTTTAGTTGGTACTAAATTTTCCAATACTCAAGCAATAAAAGTACAGTTTATTGTAAAAACCCTAATAATCTTCTTTGTGGGATACACACCCATGTCAAACAACACACCCATCCTTTGTCCTTTTTCCAAATTTTTTCTCTCTTCTTCCATCCCCATCATCCTGAGACAGAGAATCTGCCAGGTGAGGACATTTTTGCTTTTATCTGCCATGCTGAAGCACTAGGAAGAGAACTGTGGCTTCTAAATTTCAACACAAAAACACATAAAGAAACTTCACCATCTTTAGGACAGCGTTCTGGTTTTCAGTAGTACCTATTTATACTTATGTTAGGGAAAGGGGCCTTTCCATATGCTAGGACACACATAAAAAATTGTCATCACTATTCCACAAGATTCACTCTCTTTGTTACAACTCCATGAAGTACTCCCTATTTCTTCCTTTGGTCAAGTTTTCTAATATTCTAAGTACAAGTGAAAAAAACTGAAAATGTTTTCTAATTAGCTATTTATCAACTCACTTTTCCATGCTTCTTCTGTTCCTTCCCTGAAACTTACACATTGATGATGCCTAATTAGTTTGGTCTATTTCACTGCTCCAGTATCACTCTAAACTGCATGTATTAAATATTTATACTGAGCACTCTTAGCTTCCATGACACATCAAAGCCAAGACTTCGGCTGGGCAGGGCGGCTCACGCTTGTAATCCCATCACTTTGATCACTTGAGCCCATGAGTCCAAGACCAGCCTGGGCAACATAGCAAAGCCTTGTCTCTACAAAAAAAAATTTAAACATTAGCCAGGTGTGGTGGTGTACATCTGTAGTCCTTCCTAGCTACTTGGGAGGTTGAGGCAGAAAGATCCCTTGAGCCCAGAAGTTTGAGGTTGCAGTGAACTATGATCATGCCACTACACTCTAGCCTGAGTGACAGAGTGAGACTGTCTCTAAGAAAAATTAAAATGAAAACAAATTTAAAAAAAAATAAATTTTCAAAAAGCGACTTCTTACCACAAAAGACAGTAATAAAGCCGGGCTCGGTGGCTCAGCCTGTAATCCCGCGCCTTTGGGAGGCTGAGGTGAGTGGATTGCCTGAGCCCGCGGGTTCGAGACCCGCCTGGGCAGCGAGACCTCATCTCTACAATAAATCAAAAAATCAACCGGGCGTGGTAGCGCATGCCTGTAATTCCGGCTACTTGGAAGACTGAGGCGGAAGGATCGCCAGAGCCCAGCAGGTTGAGGCTGCGGTGGCCGGGAGCGGTCACTGCACTCCAGTCTGGGCGACAGAGTGAGACTCCAACTCAAAAAAAAAAAAAAAAAAAAAAAAAAAAAAAAAAAGACAATAATATGCTATTTCTATACTTGATCAGTTTGAGATAAGCATGGATACAGAGGAAAGATCACGAGAGGACAAATGCTACTAATAGTGAATGTTAGCCTGGCACGGTGGTTCACGACTGTAATCCCAGCACTGTGGGAGGCAGAGACGAGAGGATTGCCTGAGACCAGGGATTCAAGACCAGCCTGGGCAACTTGGTGAGACCTCGTCTCTGCAATAAATAAAAAAATTAGCCGGGTGTGGTGGCATGCACCTGTGGTTCCATCTACTCAGAAGGCCGAGGGAGAAGGATCACCTGAGTCCAGCAGGTCGAGGGTGCAGTGGCTGTAAGTGTGCCACTGTACTCCAACCTGGGCAACAGAGTGACACTACTACTCAAAAAAAAAAAAAAAGTTACTTTGTGATGACAGTAGATTGTGATTTTATACTGATAATGATACATTAAGGGAAGTCTGAACTAAAACCCCAGGAATTTCAAAGTATAGATAGAAACCTCAAAGGTCTTTTCAATTTCAGACATGATTCAGTGGAGGAAGGAAGTAACATCACATAGTGACTGGCTGAAATCTAAGAAAAGCAGAGGGGAATCACAATGATCTTTTAAAGATGCAGAAAAGATACAAATGCATAAAAGTTGTGTGTAGTAGTATTCATTAATTCACTCTACAATTATTGGAGAGACTACATATGCAGCGAAATAGAAGATCAAAACCATTTGTTCATTAAACAAAAATTTATCAAATGCCTACTATAGGCCAAGTACTGTTTTGGGTGCTGGAGATAGAAAACTCTCTTCCCTCAGGGAGCTGATGTTCTAATGGGAATATGCAGGAAGACATTATAACCACAGGGAAATTGTGCTTATAGTTGTCCTTCCACCCTACCTACACAAACCCACACATACAATGCAGAAGTCAAGGACTCTGATTAGAGAACATAACAGGGAAACAGTAACACCTGCCTCAGAGAGTGATGGGATAATTCACCCGCGGCCCTCAGAACCGTGCCTGGTACATACTGGCCACTGCAATGTCAACTATTCCTATCTCTCTCCCCTACTTCGTAGAATCATAATAAAAGAGAAAAGAATACGCAAAAGCCTCAGGAAAATGTGCTATAAAAAACACCCAGTCTTTCCTGCCTATAATTCCAGCACATTGGGAGACGGAGGTAAGAGGACTGCCTGAGACCAGGGGTTGGAGACCAGCCTGCACAACTTGGCAACAGTAAATAAAAAAATTAGCCGGGCATGTTGGTGCATGCCTGTAATCCCAACTACATGAAACACTGAGGTGGAAGGATCGCCTGAGCTTAGCAGGTTGAAGCTGTGGTAGCCATGAGCGTGCCCCTGCACTCCAGCCGGACTCAAAAAAAAAAACCCAGTTTTACTAAGAAATGTACTGGAAAAGATCACACTTTCACAGGGCATCAGAGCCTCAACTTTCTCAACTCCTCATCAAATTGAAAAGCACATTAGCCGGGCGCAGTGGCTCATGACTATAATCCCAGCACTCTGGGAGGTGGAGGCGAGAGGACTGCTTGAGTCCAGGGGTTCCAGACCAGACTGGGCAGATTAGCGAGACCCTGTCTCTACAGTAAATCAAAACAAAAAAAAAAATTAGCCAGGCATGGTGGCACATGCCTGTGGTTCCAGCTACTAGGCTCAGGAGGAAGGATTGCCTGAGCCCAGCAGGTTGAGGCTGCAGTAGCCATGTGTGTGCCACTGCAGCCTGGGCAACAAAGTGAGACTCCAACTAAAAAAAAAAAAAAGAAAAGAAAAGCTCATTAATTAATCTCCTGCTCTCTAATAGCTATGCTTTAGTGGTTTACAAACAGCAAGGAGTCATAAATTCCTCAGTCATTAATGTTGCCCATGTTGTATGGACTATCTAATAAAACGAGGTCTCTGCTGAGGGGGTCATAACCTCTTAACCTCCTAGCTACTCCCCTGACTCAGGGATGATCCCTAAATACATGTAACAGAACAAAGGTACCAAGACCACAAATTCTCATACCAGGAACTACCCTGACAGCCTGGCATGGAGGCTCACATCTGTAATCCTAGCACTTTGGGAGGCCAAGGTGGGAGAACTGCTTGAGTCCAGGAGTTCAAGACCAGGCTGGGCAACATAGTGAGGCCTTGTCTCTACAAAAAAGTTTTTAAAAAATTAGCTGGGCATAAGGGTGCACCCTAGTCCCAACTGCTCAGAAGACTGACATGGAAGAATTGCCTGAGCCCAGGAGTTTGAGGCTGTGGTGAGCTATGCACTGCACTCCAGCATGGGCAATAAAGTGACACTATCACTCAAAAAAAAAAAAAAAAGCTATCCTCACTGATCATGCACTGACTGAGCTAAGTCTTTTCCTGGAGAAGTGCTAAAAGTCAAAGTTCAAATTCCAAGTTACAACACAGACCAATGAATTCATGGGAACAAGCTTTTTTTTTGAGTTGGAGTCTCACTCTGTCCCTCAGACTGGAGTGCAGTGGCCGCTCCTAGCCACCGCAGCCTCGACCTGCTGGGCTCCAGTGGTCCTTCCGCCTCAGCCTTCCGAGTAGCCGGAATTACAGGCATGTGCTACCATGCCCAGTTGATTTTTTGATTTATTGTAGAGATGAGGTCTCGCTGCTCAGGTGGGTCTCAAACCCGCGGACTCAGGCAATCCACTCACCTCAGCCTCCCAAAGGCGCGGGATTACAGGCTGAGCCACCGAGCCCAGCTGGGAACAAGATTTCTTAAAGATACACAATTCTTTACATGAACATCTTTTTGCTATCACAAATTCAGTTAAGGTAGTAAAGAGACTTTACCAACCAATACAGCCTTTGGACTCAGACCCTCATATTTCCTGGAAGATTAGAGACAAACCTGGCCCACGGCTACAAAGGCTGAGGTTCTGTTCCTCCCTCAATAAAGCCTTAGTAGTCTGAGGTGGCCAGGCCAAGGACTTGGGGTCACATGTGTCTCCTTCCTATTCCCCAAGGAACTCAAGAATGCAGGAAAAAAAAATGATGACAATGCAGTCTTAGTACTCTCTACCAACAAAAGCCAGGATAAGCACAGACACAGGAGCTGGGCGGTATGTCAAAGCTTCTTTGCTAAGAACATTTTACCCCTAAGCAAGCCCCTCAGGTCTTCTGTCATTTATAAAGTGCAGTGTCAAAGAAACCCAGTGGGCAAAAAAACTCCAGTCACCAGGAGACAATAATACAAAATCAAATCACTGGAGATAACATGAATTAGTACATCCTCAACGAGGACAAGGTAGTTGTATCTCTCAGTACCACAAAGCATGGATCCTCCTACCCCGCAATTCCATGTCTTGAGATCTTCCCACAGATAAACCTGAAGCACAGACAATACAGTGTACATACTAGGGAGATCACCGAAGCTGGGTTAGCAAAAGTCTAGAAACAGACTGAAACGTGAATGATTGAATAAACTGCAGTATATACATACAATACATCATGAAGCAGCAAAAAGACTAAGAGGACACAGCTTCACTCCTAGGATATTTCTTCTAAAAATGTACAACCTGAATCTCACCATAGTAATATACATGACAAACCCAAATTGAGGAGCATTTGACAAAGTAACTGGCAAAACATCAAAGTTTTCTCAAAGGTCTTCAAAAGTATCAAAGTTCTGTTTGTTTTTTTAGAGTCAGGGTCTTGCTCTGTTAACCAGGCTGGAGTACAGGGGCACCATCATAGCTCACTGCAGTCTTAAACTCCTGGGCTCAAGCACTCCTCTCAAGTAAGTAGGACTAGAGGTGCACATCACCATGCCCAGCCTTTTTATTTGGTAGAGACGAAGACTCCCTAAGTTGCCCAGGCTGGTCTCAAACTCCTGGGCTCAAATGATCCTCCCGCCTCAGACTCCTAAAGCACTGAGCTTACAGACATGAGCCACTGAGTCAAGTCCAAAGTGTCAAAGTTTAGAAAGGCAAGGAAAGACAGGAAATGTTCCAGATGGAAGAAGCCTGAATAGACAGAACTGAATGCTACCTGAGATTTTGAACTAGCTCCTTCTGCTAGAAAGACCATCACTGGGACAATGGGCAGAGTTGAATGGAGTCTGATGACTCGATGGTAGTCATGTGTAAGTGTTCTTGACTCTGCCAGCTGTACCATACTGTGATTGTAAGAGAAAGCTGGTTTGCAAGAATAAAACGCTCAAGTATCTTGGGGTGGGGAGGAATCAGGTTGACAATTTATCCTAAAACGGTTGCACCACACGTGCAAGTTTCATGTAAGTTTGGGAATGAAGAATGTTTAGATTGGTTGGGCACAGTTGTTAATGCCTATAAGCTCAGCACTTTGGGAGGCAGATGTGGGAGAAGTGCTTGAGCTCAGGAGTTCGAGACCAGGCTGGGCAACATAGTGAGACCTTGTCTCTACCAAAAATACAAAAAAAGTTAGCTGGAAGTGGAGGTGTGTGCTTATAGTCCTAGCTACTCAAGAGACTAAGGCAGAAGGATCACTTAAGCCCAAGAGGTGGAAGCTATGGTGAGCTGGGATCATGCAACTGTATGGCAGCCTGGGTGACAGAATGAGATCCTGTCTCAAAAAAATGAAAAATTTACAAAGAATTTTTAGGCTGGACGTGGTGGCTCACACCTAAAATCCCAGCACTTTGGGAGGCAGAGGTGAGAAGACAGTCTAAGCCCAGGGATTCAAGACCAGCCTGAGCAATTTGGCAAGACCTCATCTCTACAATAATCAAAAAATAGCCAGGCATGGTGGCACACACCTGTAGTCCCAGCCACTGGGAAGGCTGATGCAAAAGGATTGTGTGAGCCCAGCAGGTTGAGGCTGCAGTAGCCACGAGCTTGCCACTGCACTCCAGGCTAGGCAACAGAGTGAGACTCCAACTAAAAAAAAAAAAACAAAAGTGATTTTTAGGCTAGGTGCAGTGACTCATGCCTGTAATTAGCAATCTGGGTGGCCGAGGTGGAAGCACCACTTGAGCTCAGGAGTTCAAGACCAACTAGGCAACATAGTGAGACCTCATCTCTATAAAAAAAAAAAAAAGAAAAAAGTTAGACAGGAATGACAGCAAGTGTCTGTAGTCCCAGTTACAATACTTGGGAGGCTAAAGAGGGAGGATCACTTGAGCCTAGAAGGTTGAGGCTGGGGTGAGACATGATCCTGCCACTGCACTCCAGCCTGGGCAACAGCGAGACCCCGACTCAAAAAAAAAAAAGAATTTAAAAGACGAGGTAGTCTGTAGTTTTTGTTTTCTGTTGTTTTTTTTTTGAGTTGGAATCTCACTCTGCCGCCCAGACTGGAGTGCAGTGGCACGCACCCGGCCACCGCAGCCTCGACCTGCTGAGCTCCGGCAATCTTTCCACCTCAGCCTTCCAAGTAGCTGGAACTACAGGTGTGCGCTACCATGGCCAGCTAATTTTTGATTTTATTGTAGAGATAAGGTCTCGCCAAGTTGCCCAGGTGGGTCTCGAACCCGCAGGCTCAGGCAATCCTCTCACCTCGGCCTCCCAAAGGCGCGGGATTACAGGCTGAGTCACCGAGCCTGGCTGTCCGTAGTTCTTAATGCAGTATTACAGAATATTGCTTTATCAAGATATCTTTTATGTAAAAATTAAGAAAAATATGCATATAAGCAATTGCTTGAATACACATAAAGACCATGAAAGAATACCTAAGAAACTGACAGCACTGGCTGCCTCCAGGGAGGAAAACTGGATGGCTGGGAGCAGAGGTCATAGGAAGCATCATTACACATTCCTTGAAACTTGAACCATGTAGAAATTTACTGTATAAGGAAAATTTAAATTAGAAAAATTAAAATTATATGTACTTTAGGGTTTCTTTTTTTGTTAGAGATAGGATCTTGCTGTGCTGCCCGGGCTGGACTTGAACTCCTGAGCTCAAGCAATCCTCCTGCTTCAGTCTCCTAAGTAGCTGGGACTACAGGTACACACCAAGACAGCTCTGCATTTTGGTTTTAAGAATTACTTAAATTACGAAACCGAAATTTGCATACACACGTAAGCAACATAGAAGAATAAATAACAGTTTTGAAGTAATTATTTCAAATGAATAGGAAGCAGATGGAGTTGGGGAATTTTTATTTTCTGATACACATTTCTATAATGCTTATATTTTCAGTGATGAACATTTTTTTTTTTTTGAGTTGGAGTCTCACTCTGTCACCCAGACTGGAGTGCAGCGGCTGCTCCCGGCCACCGCAGCCTCGACCTGCTGGGCTCCGGTAATCCTTCCACCTCAGTCTTCCCAGTAGCCGGAATTACAGGTATGCGCTACCACGCCTGGCTGATTTTTTTTTTTATTTATTGTAGAGATGAGGTCTCGCTGCCCAGGCAGGTCTCGAACCCGTGGGCTCAGGCAATCCACTCACCTCAGCCTCCCAAAGGTGCAGGATTACAGGCTGAGCCACCGAGCCCGGCTGGTCCTCAATCTTTCAGACCAAGTTTCCTCAATCCCCTCAATGATGGCTAGTAATAGCTGCCATGTAGGACTTGTTTAAGGATTAAAAATTATACATATTAAGTGCCCAGCATGCCAGTGGCACTCAATGCCATTCTTAATACTGATACAGTCTCAGAAATCTAAATTATCAGTATATAAAGATCTGGATTTTCCAAAGACACATATGATCTAACCACCCCATTCCCTGTGAGGTGATGAGAAAGGAGATAAGTCACATGGAAACTCATACTCAGGTAGGCCAGAATTCCCCCGACATCAGCCCTCCTGCCACAAGGGAAGGAATGCTAACTGAATTATAGATAGGGCTAGAAATGGACCACTGTGCAAAGTAAAATACAGTGCACAAACCTGTCTTGGTGAGTAGGAACCAGGATCAGTTATGCATCGCACTTAACAACAAGAAGTTTTCAACAGAGCTGAGCTGACAGACACTGGCCTAGGGTCAGTGCAAACGATGGTAAGGTTATTTGTCCTTAAGGAGTTTACAGCTTGGGGAAGGTGGTCAAGTAAACAAATAACAGTAGTGTGACAAACACTGGGTAGAAATTCCAGAAGACTATAATTGTATTTTATGAAGCACTTATTTTATGAAGCATATGCAAACAAATGTATTAATTTTTTTAAAAAACATTGAATTGTTTATATGAAAAGATAGGGCCAAGTGCAGTGGCTCAAGCCTGTAATCCCAGCACTTTAGGATGCTGAGATCACGGGACTGCCTGTGTCCAAGGGTTTGAGAACAGCCTAGGCACCTTAGCAAAACTTCATCTCCATAATAAATCAAAAAATTAGCCAGGCATAGTAGCATGCACCTGTAGTTCTGGCTACTTGGAAGGCTGGGGTGAAGAACTGCCTGAGTCAAGCAGATCAACACTGGGGTGGCCATGAGCATGCCACTGCACTCCAGCCTGGGTGACAGAGTGAGACTCCAACACAAAAAAAAAAAGAAAAGAAAATGAATTATATTATTAAGATTTTTTAGAGGAAAAGGGATACATAAAGTAGTGTTAACTCTTACCTGGGTATTGTCTGTATAATGAAAATATCTTGGCCACGAACAGATTCTTTTATTTCAACTCTTGTTTCTGAAAAATAAAAATTTTCTAAAGTTTTAAGAAAAGTACTTTATGATACAATAATTAGGTAGCATTTAGAGAGATAAAGATGAATCTAAAGCAACACTTCACTTGGTGCATCAAGAAAAATTCTTAAAAGATTTCAGAATGACATGTACACATATAATAACAGTCAAGCGAGGGGGAAAATAAGCCAAATATAGAAGACAAAGCTAACCAAGTACATAAAGTCTCAGGGTCCAAACAAAAAGAACACACACACATCCACAACCCACCACCAAAATAAAGACATAACAAAATGTTTAGGAAAGTCTACAGCAGGCATGTCCAACCAACAGCCCAAAGGCCACACGCGGCCCAAGGGAACTAGTAATGTGGCCCTACAAAATTTTTTAACATCACGTGTTGTTTAGTGTTTATTTTTTATTTTTTAGAGTTGGAGTCTCACTCTGTCACCCCAGACTGGCGTGCAATGGCTGCTCCCAGCCACCGCAGCCTTGACCTGCTGGGCTCTGGCAATCCTTCCGCTTCAGCCTTCCAAGTAGCTGGAACTACAGGCGCATGCTACTACACCCAGCTAATTTTTGATTTGTTGTAGAGATGAGGTCTCATCAAGTTGTCCAGGCAGGTCTCGAACCCGCGGGCTCAGGCAATCCACTCACCTCGGCCTCCCAAAGTGCGGGGATTACAGGCTGAGCCACCGAGCCCGGGTTTACTGCTTATTTTCATCGTGACCCCATGTCCATTTTTAAAGTTCATAATCATGTCTTATTTATGACATTGATTTCTGGCAGCACATGTATTTGTGAGTAGCTGTTTTCAATTATGAAGTACACAAAGAGTAAAATTCAAACACAATTCTGACAAGCACCTTGACAACTCACTAAGAATTGCAACCACTTCCATGGAACCAGATATTGATAGATTAGTTTTACAAAAATGAAGTAAAATTTCCCACGAGTTTTATATTGTTCTCAATTTTCTAAACTTTATAATAAAAAATATTTAAAAAGGTATCTTATTATACAAATATTTGTATATACACACACACAAACTATATTATGTAGCTTATGTGTGACCCAAGACAATTCCTCTTTACTCAGTACAGCCCAGGGAAGCCAAAAGGTTGGACACTCCTGATGTACAGCAAATAAAGAAGCCAAAAGATTAACATCCTTATTATTCTTTCTTACTTTTTTTTTTTGAATTGGAGTCTCACTCTGTTGCCTAGGCTGGAGTACAGTAGCACACTCACAGCCACTGCAGCCTCAACCTGCTACGTTCAGGCAATTCATCTGCTTCAGCCTTCCAAGTAGCTGAAATTACAGGTGTGTGCTACCATACCAAACTAATTTTTTGATTTATTGTAGAGACAAGGTCTCGTCATGTTGCCCAGGCTAGTCTGGAACCTGTGGGCTCAGCCAATCCCCTCACCTCCGCCTCCCAAAGTGCTGGGATTACAAGCGCAAGCCACTGTGCCCAGCCTACGTTCTTATTATTCTTTCAACAAATGCTGAGACCTCCTCTTTGCCAGGCCCTGTGGGGACCCCAATGTAGAAGACCTAGACCAAAAGACAAAGAATGACCCAAGAGAGACGATGCAGTACCAAAGGCCGGCAAACCCTCCAGACCCTATGGCAGAGACAGACTAGCCAAGATACAAGAGGAAAATAACAGAGCTGGGAACAGTGGCCTCACTGCAAACTGGAATATGAGGTGAGGAAGTAGGGGAACATGGGAAGATGTGGGGGCAGAATGTGACAAGCAGAAAGGCAGGCAGTCCACTTGAAAACCACCTGGAAAGCAGAGTGAGTGAGGGGAAAAAAGTAGACAAGAGGTCAGGGAGCCAACAGGGGCCAGACCATGCAGGACTCTAGATTTTACTTCCGATTTTATAAGGAGTTTGGAATTTATTATAAATGTGATAGGAAAGCCACTAGAGGATTTGAAGTTGGTAAGGTTTGATCTTGTTTTAAAAAAACCTCTGGCTACTATGTGAAGAAAAATGCAACCGGGCAGGAGTGGCCCCCGGGAGACTACGAAAGCTGCTTTTGAAGGAGTCCAACAAGCAGCACATGGCAGCGGGATTAGAATGGCAGCAGTGGAGGCCGAGAGAAGGGGTGGGATTTAAGATGCATTCCAAAATCAGAGTACACACGATGTGGTGATCGATGTGATCAAAGATGAGGCAGGTAAAGGGGCAGAACCTGGATCCCAAAGGGCCCCACGCAATTGCTAAGAAGAATGAACTCCAGCTTAGGAGTGGCATTTGCTTTTATAGAGCCCCAAACATCATTATGCCTTAGTGATGCCGCTCCTCTAGCTACTTATCAGGTACAACTTAGAAAGAGAAAGGAAGCATGGAATTATGAACCCAGGCTTTTAATTTTGCAAATATAACTCCAAATTATTATTATTATTATTTTTTTTTTTTTTTGAGTTGGAGTCTCACTCGGTCGCCCAGACTGGAGTGCAGTGGCCACTCCCGGCCACCGTAGCCTTGACCTGCTGGGCTCCGGTGATCCTTCCACCTCAGCCTTCCGAGTAG
>NW_007256236.1:29957-34848 GCF_000164805.1 Carlito syrichta | reverse complement strand
GATCGCCGGAGCCCAGCGGGTCGAGGCTGTGGTGATTGGGGGTGGCCACTGCACTCCAGTCTGGGCGACAGAGTAAGACTCCAACTCAAAAAGAAACAAAGAGGATTTTTGGCCGAGGTGAGTGAATTGCCTGAGCCCGCAGGTTCAAGACCCGCCCGGGCAACTTGGCGACACCTCATCTCTACAATAAATCAAAAAAATTAGCCAGGTGTGGTAGCACGTGCCTGTAGTTCCAGCTACTTGGAAGGCTGAGGCAGAAGGATCGCTGGAGCTCAGCAGGCCGAGGCTGCGGTGGCCGGGAGCGGCCACTGCACTCCAGTCTGGGTGACAGAGTGAGACTCCAACTCAAAAAAAAAAAAAAAAAAGAAAGAGGATTTTTATATGATGAAGAGAACTGAAAGAGAGTTTTTATGGAAGTCATTACTATCTAGTACCAGATCACTCTTGATGTTACTTGATGACCTAGTGAGATCGATAAATGTAAGAAATATTTATCAAACACTACTCACTGTAAGAAGAAAATTTTATATATATATATATACTTTTTTCATTCTAAAGCAATAGATTTGTATCATTGTGGAAAAAGAGGAAAAGGAGACACTTAAGCCAGGCTCGGTGGCTCAGCCTGTAATCCCGCATTTTGGGAGGCTGAGGTGAGTGAATTGCCTGAGCCCATGGGTTCAAGACCCGCTTGGGCAACTTGGCGAGACCGCATCTCTACAATAAATCAAAAAGTTAGCCAGGCGTGGTAGCGCGTGCCTATAGTTCCAGCTACTTGGAAGGCTGAGGCGGAAGGATGTCGGAGCCCAGCAGGTCAAGGCTGCGGTGGCCGGGAGTGGCCACTGCACTCCAGTCTGGGCGACCGAGTGAGACTCCAACTCAAAAAAAAAAAAGGATACACATATGAGGAGAACAAAGAAGTTAAAATTTAAAGGGGGAAGTATAGAACGATGATATATACCTCTAACGTTAAAGAGAAAATGTTTTTGTGTTAAATATGAGTAGTATTTGCCTTGTAGAAACATGACAGCTGATTAAATGGTTTAAAAAAAAAAGAATGTTTAAGAAATAATTGTAACTTACCTCCATTGGTCTCCTGGTATACAACAGACTTCCCCAGTTCAGCACCAAGACGCCTATAGGCAACAACAAAAAAAGGCAATTAACAACTCTCTTTTTAAAAAAATTTTCAGTTCATATGTATATGTTTAACAAAAAGAGTCAAGTAATTAGGTTGGTATTCTTTCTAAAAAACAATTTGGAAAATCTAATTTATTAAGAACTAAAATTCTGCTGTCATTCCATAAGCAGCTCACCATTTCATAACAGAGCATTTTACCGGAAAAAGCTCACAACTAAAGTTTAATGTCTGTTTCCTTGCTCTTTGAATAATAATTGTTTTAGAAAATCATTTCCAAACAAATACTTAGTTACTAGCAATGACTGCAAAAAAACAAGTCAGAGGTAAATGCCTCAATGGTCAAAGGCATACAGATTTTTATTGCCATTAATTCAAAATGGTGTGGGTCTTGTATGGATCCTGATTAAAATTTTTAAGGATATAAACTTTTTTTTTTTGAGTTGGAGTCTCACTCTCTCATCCAGGTTGGCAATCCTTCCGTTTCAGCTTTCCAAGTAGCTAAAACTACAGACACATGCCACCATGCCCAGCTAATTTTTTGTGATTTATTGTAGAGACAAGGTCTCACCAAGTTGCCCAAGCTGGTCTCAAACCCCTGGGCTCAGGCAATCCTCTTACTTGGTCTCCCAAAGTATTGGGATTACAGGCTGAGCCACTGCACCTGGCCAAAAATGTAAAATTTTTTTTTTTTTTTTTTTTTGAGTTGGAGTCTCACTCTGTCGCCCAGGCTGGAGTGCAGTGGCTCGCTCACCACCACCCCAGCATCAACCTGCTGGGCTCAGGCGCTCCTTCTGCCTCAGCCTTTCACATAACCGCAACTACAGGCATACACTACCACTCCAAGCTAATTAATTTTATTTATTGTAGAGATGAGGTCTCACCAAGTTGCCCAAGCTATTCTTGAACCCGTGGGTTCAGGCAATCCTCTCACCTCAGCCTCCCCAAGTGCCGGGATTACAGGTTTGAGCCACCATACCCAGACCAAAATTATAAATTTAAAAGTCATTTTTTAAACAACCAGAGAAGTATGGACAAGGATTAGGATTAGATACTACATAATATTAAGGAATTAATGGTGGTGCCAGGTTTTTTTAGAACTCCTTGTCAAAAATTAGCCAGGCATGGTAGTGCATGTCTGTGGTTCCAGCTACTTGGAAGGCTGAGGCAGAAGGATCACCTGAGCCCAGAAGGTCAAGGCTGTGGTGGTCATGAGCGTGCCACTAAAAAAAGAAAAGAAAAGAAAAGAAATTCTTATCAGTTAGTATGACCATTTTTACAAGCAAAATTATATGACGCATGAGTGGAATCTATTTCAAAACACTTCAGCCAGGTATATGCACACAATAGAATATAATTCGGCCTTAAAAAGGAATGAAATTCTGGTATGTGCCACAACATGAACGAACCTTGAAAAAAATTATGCTGAGTAAAATCAACCAGACACAAATATACAAATATTGTATGATTCCATTTATACATGGTATCTAAAATAGGCAAATTCACAGAAACAAAAGAAGAGAGGTTACCAGAGGCTGGAGGGAAGGGAGAAATTGGGAGTCCCAATTTAATGAACGTAGAGTTTCTATTTGGGATGATGAAAAGTTCTGGAAATGGATAGTGGTAATAGCTGTACAACATTATTAATGTACTTAATGTCACCAAATTGTGCACTTAAAAATGGTTAAAAGTAAATTTTAGACCGGGTTCGGTGGCTCAGCCTGTAATCCCACGCTTTGGGAGGCCGAGGTGAGTGAACTGACTGAGCACGCGGGTTCAAGACCTGCCTAGGTAACTTGGCGAGACCTCATCTCTACAATAAATTTAAAAAAAAAAAAAAAAGGAGCTGGGCGTGGTAGCACCCGCCTGTAGTTCCAGCTACTCGGAAGGCTGAGGCGGAAGGATTGCAGGAGCCCAGCAGGTCTAGGCTGCAGTGGCCAGGAGCGGCCACTGCACTCCAGTCTGGGCTGGATGACAGACCCTGGGGGTTACTTGTAACACACACGTAACTTACACATAGGGAATGTAATGGAGTGAACTCTTTTATTGATTCAAGTGCATAATCAAGAATTTTGAAGACCCTTGCTTGAAGTTTAAAAAGTCTGAAAAGAATCATGGAAATAAAATATTATGACCAGGGGTCATTCAATCTAGTGATTTTCAAACTTTGTTTAATGGTAACCCTTTTTTCCAGTAAAACCTTACTGAGAAACTCAGTAAGTGAAACAAATAAGGGAAGTGTCTAAAATAGTTATTATTTACAGTATCTCAAAACCCTTCTGGAATTTGGCAGGAAAGAATCCAAAATACAAAAGAGCAAAAACCACTGACTTTGTAAATGCACCCTCCTCTCTACTGCTCTCTCTCAGCAAGATCATGTGTGGTATATCTGAACCAACACAAACAAACACAAGCTTCAAATTTAGTGTTTTAGTTGGCCTCAAAATGAAAGACAAATAATCAGGGGTTAGAAATAGAAACTAGGTAGTAGACTGTAAAAGGAGTTTTTAAAAATATTTATTCTAATCCCACTTAAAATTCCATCTGAAAACAGGCATAGCTGAAAAAGTATGACTAAGTTTTCCCTTCTATACGTACACCTAGAATTTTAAAATATGTCCATGTAATTATTTATCGCCCCTGAAAAAATCCGCAAAGTAACAAATGAAAAACTGTTTTAAATGTGAAAATGACTTTAAATGTTAAATGGCAAGCTATTTATCTTACGTCTTATATAGTTCATTCGGAAAGGGCCCATAAGGCTCCTTTCCGAATGAACTATTACGACTCTGGAACTCTCCAAAAGAGACAACTACAAGTCATTTAGCAAACAGGTATTATCCAGAGGGCCACCATGGGTCCCTGCTCTGCTAGATACGTGATCTACATTTCCCGTCGTGTTCACAATGTCCTTGCCCAGTCGATGGAATCATCCCCATTTTACAAACGACGTTTGGGAAAATCAAGTCTCTTGTCCAGTGGAGGGCATCTCCGAGCTGTCGGGCCCCAAAGGCCACTGGAGACCACAGGCTTCCTTGGCTTAAAAAGACACAAAGTCAAAGACTTTTCTCCAAACGGCCGGTCCAACCTAAAGCTGGCTTGCAAAACGTGGTCACGTTCAGCATTTCCACCACCAGCCCCGACCCACCTGCTTCCCGAAGCAGCGACCTCCTCCGCGCTGCCCGTCCCCACACCTCGGCTGCGACCCCCGCCCGTCCCAGAAGGAGACTCGAAAACGGCGCCGGGCAGATTCAGGGGTCAGCGCCAGCGGGGGACAAGGGGGCCACACCGGAGCCCCTCTCTCCCAGGCCCGGCCTCCGGGGTCACAGAATGCCCGCCCCGCCCCGGGATGTGGGAGCGGGTGGACGCAAGGAAGGCCAGCGGTCCGCGTAGGGGGGACGGAGAGGCTTGAGTCGCTGAGTCGGCCGAAAGCGTCTCAGCTGCAAAACCGGGGGCGCCGGGGGGTTTCTGTGGCCTCCAAGGATGTGTCCAGCGGAGACGGTGGGATCCCGCGACTCCCTCCCCACCCCCCACCGCCCCCGGCCAGGTGCAGGAGGTGGGGCGGGTGGGTGGAGGCGAAGAGCACAGGACGGCCGCGGGCAGGGGTCCTTCGGGGCCCTCCCGCGCCCCCCTTACTCGGTGATGCGCTTGGCCAGCTCCGTGCAGGCGGCCGTGGAGTTGGCCGAGAAGACTCGGTAGCCGGTGCGAGCGGCGTTCATGGCCGGCAGGGGGGCGGGGCGGGCTCGCGGGGCG
>NW_007256236.1:27834-29899 GCF_000164805.1 Carlito syrichta | reverse complement strand
ACGGCCGCGAGACCCAGGGCTCCGGCTGGAGGGGGGCTGAGGAAGCCCGGCGCGGGAGGGGAGCGACGCCCACCCTTCGCCCACCACACGCCACGCAGGGCCACCGCGCAGCCGGGTTGCAACGCCCGCCGCGGCCACCTCAGAGCGAGAACGAGGCCGCCGCCCCCTCCAGGCATCCGAAGAACCCGGCTAGAGCGCCCGCACGGCCGCCATCTCAGATGAGGGCAGGGAGGTGGGCGACTCTTTCGAGGTCAGCGCTTCCGAGGGACACATCACGACTCGCTCTGTCGCTGGCTCTTGCCGCTCCCACGGGAGCTCTTTTGTTTTCACGTTCTTGGGAGGTGCATCCTGACTTGGTAGTGATCGCAGCCGTTTGCCACCTTCCTGCCAGGACTCAAAATGTCTGCCTCCGAGTAGGTGGGCGATCTAGCCCCTGGCCTCTATGGTAATGCAGCGCTTGCCCTCCGTGCGCATGCGCCCACCTGGGATTTATTTGAAAGAAGGGGGCGGGGTCGTTACCAGCTGGTTGCCTACAATACTAAAACGCCCAGAGTGAACTACTGAACAGACTCCAAGCTTGCTTCTGCCCCGAACGTGTCAAAGGCACTGCTGCCATCTTCGTTCTAGTAGTGTCTCTCAATCAAAAAAGTCCTCCTTCCTCCCATTCCATAAGCTCCCATTCCTCCAAGACCCTCTCGAAATGCATCTGCTCCACAAAGTCTTTTTGGGTGACCTCAACTACAGTAAGCCGCCCTTGGACTGTGCCATGTGTAGATGCTTTTTGTTTTTGTTTTTTGAGTCAGGGTCTCACGCATCCTTGAATTTCTGGGCTCAGGTGATCCTCCTGCCTCAGCCTCCCGAGTAGCTGGGAGTGGCACACACTGCCACACCCTGCTAATTTTTATTTTTATTTTGTAGAGACGAGTTCTCACTATGTTGCCTAGGCTGGTCTCGATCTCCTGGACACCCAAAGTGCTGGGGGAACAGGCGTGAGCCACTGAGCCCAGACCAGATGCTTGTATTTGAATTGACTTTTGTGAACTAGGACGTAACCCCTCTTAGGCCAAGATTGTATTCCTTAATGCTTATGTTTCCCAGTCTCTAGGGCAGTGTGGTGAGTTCCAATCAATACCTGTTGAATACCGTCTAAGAAAGTAATGGGCAGGGAAGAATTTCAGTCACTAGTTATCAGCTGCCCACGACTGGGAGCGGACTGGATGGCAGCACCACTCACACTGACAGCACCATCTTCTGAGAATGTCCTTTAGGGACTTGGCGTATTATGAGGTTGGGCCTGAGGGAGCAGTAGATTGTGAATCAGCATGTCATCACAAGCCGGAAGGCTCAGGTTTTGGAAGCTGAACTGCTCTGGGCCTGCAGCAGACTGGCCCCTATTCTGCTAGCTCTCTAGAATTACTGCCCTCCACCCACCTATCCCTATCTCCCAAAGCAGTTTAAGGAAAAAAAAAAAAAAAGCACAGGGGCTGCATAGCATTGGCCAAATTATGTAACCACTGCACACAGGTCCAGCTAATGGACCCAGGCAGAAATCTCGTTACCTCCTAAAACAAAGGGGAATCACTTCCCTTCACGTTTTCCTGTATAGCTAGCCCCTCAAACCTTAGCATACCCCAAACTGAACCCATCTTCATTTTCTCCAAACTATTCCTCTATTCCCTCTGTAAGTGAAGTAACCATCAGGCCCCCAGGTATCAGCCTTTATTTTTCTCTTTCTCCGGCTTTCTACATCTACCCATTCATCCACACATTAAGTTTTCTTTTCTTTTTGAGTTGGAGTCTCACTCTGTTGCCCAGGCTGGAAAAAAAGACAGAAAAGCCGTTTAAATTTAAGAATAAATTTTTTTTGGTCTATTTTTTTATTGCCCTCAGATCTAGTAACTGTTATTGGTATTTAAAAAAAAAAAAGCACAATTATTTTTATTGTGTCTCCTCACAAACAGGAGATATATGTAAAAGACTATATGTTTTTTTTTTTGTTTGTTTGTTTTTTTTGAGTTGGAGTCTCACTCTGTCACCCAGACTGGAGTGTGGTGGCCGCTCCCGG
>NW_007256236.1:23966-27508 GCF_000164805.1 Carlito syrichta | reverse complement strand
TGGCCGGGAGCGGCCACCACACTCCAGTCTGGGTGACAGAGTGAGACTCCAACTCAAAAAGAAAACAAAAACAAACTTTTTTAGTCTTTGTATTAATTTTATATACCTTTAAATAAATAAAAACTATAATTAATTTACAAATATATAGCCCAAATTGTTTAAGGAATTTGTGTAAGGTAAATAATACACTTTACTTCTCTTTTTGCTTTATACTTGGTTATAATCTTACATTATTATAATGCAGCACCATCTCACCTTGCCTCAGTTTACCCTTTCAGTTCCCTATTACTGTTACTGTGGTAACAGATTACCACAAGCCTTGTGGCTTAAAACAACACAAATTTAGCTGGATATGGTAGTTTGCAACCGTAGTCCCACCTACTCTGGAGGCTGAGTTCAAGACCAGGCTGGGCAACATAGCAAGACCCTGTCTCTAAAAAAATCAAACAACTGAAAATGTATAAAATTATAATTCTGGCACATGGATCCCCTCATCCACCCCACCACTCTTCCCCTCACTTCATTTTATTGACGTAATTTGAGTTTTTATTCGTTAAGGCAAAAGGTGAGCTACAGTAACTGAAAGACGCTGTCATATGAGTAGGGTTATAAAGAACACAAAATTTCTTTTTCTTTTCCTCCTGCAGGACAGGTAGGCAGACTCCGCTCCATGAAGTCATCCAGTGATCCAGGCAAGTAAATGACCCTGCCATCCTCAGCACACGGTAGGAAGGAAGGGCAGGAAGTCACATATATAGCTCTTCTTCACACCCCATTAGCAAAACTCAGGCCACAGGTCAGCCTAGCTGCAAAGGAAGCTGAAAACTGTTGCCTCTGACTGGGCAACTACATGCCCAGGAAGAAGGGGAGGGCAGATCTGGGGTCAGAGCCAGGTGACCCCCCTACTCGTCCTTGAACTCCTTGAGGGTAGCTCCATTGCTGAGTCCTCACCACCAACAGAGCATCTGGTACACAACAAGAGTCCAATAAATGCTTGCTGAAAGGGGGAGAGCTGAGCACTTCCAGGGCCCCTTTTCCAGCACCAGGGTGGGCTTTGCAACAATATGTGATTGCTCCAGGGTGGCCGATGGTCATTGGCAGGGGCTGAATGTTTGTGTCCTCCCAATATCCATATGTTAAAACCCTATCCCCAGTGCGATGGCATTAGGAGGTGGAACCTTTGGGACGGCATTGAAGTTAGATGAGGGTAGGGGCCCCATGATGGGATGAGTGCCCTCATAAGGAGAGGAAGAGACACCAGAGCTGCTTCTGCTTGCCACAGAGCAAGCAAAAAGGCAGCCATTTGCAGTACAGAAGAAGAACCTCACCAGAACCTGACTGGCTCCGTGATCTGTGAGAAATAAACAGCTCCTGTATAAGCTACCCAGTCTGCAGTATTTTGTAGCAGCCCAAATAGACTAAGACAGTTATGCTGAGCCTAGCTGGGGTGTCATGCATCCCGCCTGACAGGTGGGCCTGGCCATGGTCTGGTTTGTCTGCTCCCAAGATAGCCACGTGCTCCTCCTCAGAAGTGATTGATGCTCGAGGCACTTTGCAATATCTGTGCTGTGCTGTGCTGTTCCCCAGCAGTGCCCCCTCCCAGGGCAGCATTGCAGGGATCTATCTGAAGAGAGAAGTGAAGTGACAAAAACAGCTCAATGCCCAAAGAGAGGATATTGGGCCTGAGGAGAACCTGCTCAGTTTAGCAGAAAAAGAAGCCACCCAAAGGCCCAAGAATAACAGAATGGCTAAATAAATTATTAACAGGATGAATGTCAACATGGAATTAGTAATGAAATAATCTTGCTGGTTGTGGTGGCTCACACCTGTAATCCCAGCACTTTAGGAAGCGGAAGCAAAAGCACTGCCTAAGTCCAGGGGTTCGAGACCAGCCTGGGCAATATGGCAAGACTGCATCTCTGCGATAAATCAAAAAATTAGCTGGATATGGTAGCACATGCCTGTGGTTCCAGCTACTTGGAAGGCTGAGGTGGAAGGATCATTTGAACCCCAAAGTCGAGGCTGTGGTGGCCATGAGCATGCGCTTCGGCCTGGGTGACAGAGTAAGACTCCAACTCTAATCGTCATCATCTTAGCTAAAGTGTAGCCATTTTAAAGGAAAGGTTTAAAAAGCATTCAATCTCAGCCAGTAGCCATGTTTTTTGTGAGCTTTGGCTGGGCCATGCTTTTCCCTAGGCTTTGGCCACCTCCCTGACCTTGGGGAAGTGAATCTTTTCTATCTCTAATCTACTTTCTAAATAAACTATATTTTCTAATCTAATTTCTATGCAATTCTTTGCATATTACCCAAAGCACCGGCTCAGCACACCAGCCCACTGACCTAATAATTCTCACAGGCCTAACAATTTGATACCTCCACACAATGGAATATCAAAAAGTTTGCTTTTTATGACCTGAGCATGGTGTTTCACACCTGTAGTCCCAGCTGCTCAGGAGGCTGAGGTGGGAGGACTGCTAGATGCCAGGAGTTCGAGGCTGCAGTGGGCTATGATCTTGACACTAAACTCCAGCCTGGGCCACAGAGTGTGCCTCGGTATCTCTAAAAAAACAAACAAAAAAAGTTTGCTTTTTAAAGAATCATTGATGACTTGGGGAAATGCTTATAAAGAAAGTGGCAAAGGCGGACTCAGTGGCTCAGCCTGTAATCCCGCGCCTTTGGGAGGCTGAGGTAAGTGGATTG
The DNA here is from genome assembly GCF_000164805.1 of Carlito syrichta. Taxonomy (NCBI): domain Eukaryota; kingdom Metazoa; phylum Chordata; class Mammalia; order Primates; family Tarsiidae; genus Carlito; species Carlito syrichta. The sequence goes on along the minus strand of NW_007256236.1, from coordinate 24,807 downwards.
CCTGAGCCTGCGGGTTCGAGACCCGCCTGGGCAACTTGGCGAGACCTCATCTCTACAACAAATCAAAATATTAGCCAGGCGTGGTAGTGCGCCTGTAGTTCCAGCTACTCGGAAGGCTGAGGTGGAAGGATCGCTGGAGTCCAGCAGGTTGAGGCTGCGGTGGCCGGGAGCGTGCCACTGCCCTCCAGCCTGGGCAACAGAGTGAGACTCCAACTCAAAAAAAGAAAAAAGAAATAAAGAAAGTGGTGAGATAACCTGATTTAAAAATTATCTGGGTCTTATTTTCCTACATTTCTCCTTAAGAGAAAGAGAGTACACAGGGATGTATCCTAGAGACTTAAGATTCCCTTGTATTTGAGAAGTAAAGGAGGGCAAGAGTTTTTAAAGGAAGAATGAGAAGGATTGCAATTGTTTTGAGATAATTATCCTCGGCTACAAGACCCAGTAACAAGAGCAAGGCCAATCTGAGGTTGTACAGGTAGTTTCTGGGCAGACGCCCTAGCAGGAGTTTTTTTGTTTGTTTGATTTGAGTTGGAGTTTCCCTCTGTCACCCAGGCTGGAGTGCAGTGGCAAGCTCATGGCCACCATGTCATTGACCTGCTGGGCTCCAGTGATCCTTCTGCCTCAGCCTTCCAAGTAGCTGGAACTACAGATACGTGCCACCACACCTGGCTAATATTTTGATTTACTGTAGAGACAAGGTCTCGCCAAGTTGCCCAGGCTGGTCTCGAAGTCCTAGATTCAGGCAATCCTCTCACCTCCACCTCCCAAAGTGCTGGGATTACAGGCATGAGCCACTACACCTGGCCGCAGGAGTATTTTTTTTTTTTTTTTTTTTTTT
>NW_007256236.1:21538-23946 GCF_000164805.1 Carlito syrichta | reverse complement strand
CCACTCACCTCAGCCTCCCAAAGGCGTGGGATGACAGGCTGAGCCACCGAGCCTGGCTAGGATTTTTTTTTTTTTAATCACAAGTGACTCTTTTCTGACAGCTTTCACAGTGCCTTCATTTGTTAACAGTGGATCAAGGCTTCTCAGCTGAAAACATGTACGTGTATTTTTCACTCCACCATGGAGGCAAAGTGAGAACTGATGTTTTTTTGTTGTTGTTTTTGAGTCAGAGTCTCACTCTGTCGCCCAGGCTGGAATGCAGTGGCATGTTTATGGACATCGCAGTCTTGACCTACTGGGCTCAGGCAATCCTTTCGCCCCAGCCTTCCAAGTAGCTGAACTACAGGCGCATGCCACCACACCCAGCTAATTTTTTTTTTTTTTTTTGAGTTGTAGTCTCACTCTGTCGCCCAGACTGGAGTGCAGTGGCCGCTCCCGGCCACCGCAGCCTCAACCTGCTGGGCTCCGGCGATCCTTCCGCCTCAGCCTTCCAAGTAGTCGGAATTACAGGCATGCGCTACCTCGCCCGGCTGATTTTTTAATTTATTGTAAAGATAAGGTCTCACCAATTTGCCCAGGCGGGTCTCGAACCTGCAGGCCCAGGCAATCCACTCACCTCAGTCTCCCAAAGGCGCGGGATTACAGGCTGAGCCACCGAGCCCGGCTAGGGCCAGGGAATTAATGCCCAGCTCCTCACTGCTCACTGGGGACAATTCTGAGGGGTGCCCTCCACTATCTCCCTGGGCTCCCCAGTGGGAAGTAGCCCCTGTGGCCAACAGCCATAACCCGCTCGATACTCAGCCCCTTCATCATCCCTTCCTTTCTCGCCAGCTAGGTGCTTTCTGGTTTCATTTCCTGAATAAACAACGTACACCACATTCTTGTCTTGGCATCTGCTTCCGGGGACCTCAGTCTAAGACCAGGCTGGGCCTAATGTGTTTCTACTGGCCTGTGATGGTTAAGTTTATGTGTCAACTCAGCTGGAGCATGGTGCTCAGATATTTGGTTAAACATTATTCGGGATATTTCTGTGGAGGTGTTCTTGGATATTTATTTATTTATTTAGAGCCTCACTCTGCTGCCCAGGCTGGAGTGCAGTGGCACAATCACAGCTCACCACAGCCTCGACCTCCTGGGCTCGGGTGATCCTCCAGCCTCTGTCTCCCGAATACCTGGGACTATAGATGTGTGCCACCACACCTGTCTAATTTTGTGTTATCTCTTGTAGAGATGAGTTCTCACCATATTGCCTAAGCTGGTCTCAAACCCCTGGGTTAAGTGATCATTCCTCCTTGGTTTCCCAAAGTGCTAGGATTGTAGGTGTGAGCTACTATGCCCAGTCTTCCTTTTTTATTTTAACTTTTTTATTTGTTTTTTTTGTTTTTGTTTTTTTTTTTTGAGTTGGAGTCTCACTCCATTGCCCAGGCTGGAGTGCAGTAGCATGCTCATGGCTACCCCAGTGTCAACTTGCTGGGCTCAGGTGATCTTTCCGCTCAGCCTTCCAAGTAACTGGAACTACAGGCACGCGCTACCACACCTGGTTAATTTTTTTTATTTATTGTAGAGACAAGGTCTCACCATTTTGCCCAGGCTGGTCTCAAACTCCTGGGCTCAAGTGATCCTTCAGCCTTGGCCACTTAAAGTGCTAGGATTATAAGGTATGAACCACTATGCCCAGTTCTCTTTCTTTGTAAGTTTGTAAAGATGGAGACAAGGTCTCACTATGTTGCCCGGGCTGTTCTTGAACTCTTGGGCTGAAGGAATCCTGCATCAGCCTCCTGAGTTGCTGGGACTACAGGCGCATGCTACCAACCCAGCCTTTTGGGTGAGTTTAACTATTTATTTATTTATTTATTTATTTATTTTTGAGTTGGAGTCTCACTCTGTCGCCCAGACTGGAGTGCACTGGCCGCTCCCGGCCACTGCAGCCTCGACCTGCTGGGCTCCGGCGATCCTTCCGCCTCAGCCTTCCAAGTAGCTGGAACTACAGGCGCGTGCTACCACACCCGGCTCATTTTGATTTATTGTAGAGATGAGGTCTCACCAAGTTGCCCAGGCGGGTCTCGAACCCGCGGGCTCAGGCAATCCACTCACCTCAGCCTCCCAAAGGCACAGGATTACAGGCTGAGTCACCGAGCCCAGCTGAGTTTAACATTTAAATCAGTGGACTTTGAGTAAAGCAGATGACTCTCCATAAGGTGAGTGAGCCTCATGCAATCAGTTGAAGATCTAAATAGAACAAAGACTGCTCTCCCTGAAACAAGACGAAATTCTACCAGCAACAGCTTTTAAATGGGTCCTGTGCCTCTTCTCTAGCTTGCTGGTCTACCCTGCAGAGTTTGGGCTTGCCAAGTCTCCACAATTTAGTGAGTCACGTCACTTCTCTCTCTCTCTCTCTCTCTCTCTCT
>NW_007256236.1:13641-21322 GCF_000164805.1 Carlito syrichta | reverse complement strand
CTACAATAAATCAAAAAATCAGCCGGGCGTGGTAGCGCATGCCTGTAATTCCGGCTACTCGGAAGGCTGAGCCTGAAGGATGGCCGGAGCCCAGCAGGTCGAGGCTGCGGTGGCCGGGAGCGCCATTGCACTCCAGTCTGGGCGACCAAGTGAGACTCCAACTCAAAAAAATAAATAAATAAAAATAAATAAATAAAATAAATCTCTCTCTCTCTAGCTCTATATCTCTCTCTATGTCTATCTCTAATCTCTATCTCTCTCATCTCCTATTGGTTCTGTTTCTCTGGAGAACTCTAACACAGAGGCTGAAGTCAGGAAAAGAGACTTTTACTCATTTTATTTTAAAATGTCTTTTTCAGGCCAGGCATGTGGCTCACGTTTGTAATCCCAGCACTTTGAGAGGCCAGGGCCAAAGAACTACTTGAGCCCAGGAGTTTGAGACCAGACTAGGTAACATAGCGAGATCTCATCTCTATAATAAATTTTTTTAAAATTAGCCGGTCATGGTAGCGCGCACCTGTAGTTCTGGCTACTTGGAAGGCTGAGGTGGAAGGATCTGCGGAGCCCAGTGGGTACACACTGGGGGTGGCTGTGAACATGGCCTTGCACTCCAGCCTGGGTGATAGAGTGAGACTCCAACTCAAAAAAAAAAAAAAATCAAAAATTAGTCAGCATGGTGGCACATACCTGAAGTCCCAACTACTCAGGAGGCTGAGGAGGAAGGATCACCTGAGTTTAGACAGTCTAGGCTGCAGTGAGCCCTGACGATACCACTGCACTTCAGCCTGGGCAACAGAGTGAAACCCCGAATCGAAAGAAAGAAAGAGAGAGAGAGAGACAAAGAAAGAAAGATAGCTAGCTAGCTGACAGGCTGAAAGCTATGCCTCTTTTGCCAGTTAGCCAAGTTGTGAATGGAAATTAAAAGTTCTTGAAGAAAATTAAAAGTGTGGAGAGGTGCAGTGGCTCATGCTTGTAATCCCAGCACTTGGGGCGGTCAAGGAGGGAGGATTGCCTGAGCCCAGGAGCTTGAGATAAAATAAAAAATAAAAGAATTCACAGCCGGGCTCGGTGGCTCAGCCTGTAATCCCGCGCCTTTGGGAGGCTGAGGTGAGTGGATTGCCTGAGCTCGCGGGTTCGAGACCTGCCTGGGCAGGCGAGACCTCATCTCTACAATAAATCAAAAAATGAGCCGGGCGTGGTAGCACACGCCTGTCGTTCCAGCTACTTGGAAGGCTGAGGCGGAAGGATCGCTGGAGCCCAGCAGGTCGAGGCTGTGGTGGCCGGGAGGGGCCACTGCACTCCAGTCTGGGCGACAGAGTGAGACTCCGACTCAAAAAAAAAAAGAATTCACTGGGCATGATGGCACACACCTATGGTCCCAACTACTCAGAAGGCTGAGGCAGGAAGATCCCTTGAGCCAGGAGGTTGAGGCTACAGTGAACCACGACTATGCCACTGCACTCCAGCCTGGGTGACAGAGTGATACACTGACTCAGAAAAAAAAGTTACCTAGTTGGGCTCGATGGCTCAGTCTGCAATCCTGCGCCTTTGGGAGGCTGAGGTGAGTGGATTGCCTGAGCCCGCGGGTTCGAGACCCACCTGGGCAGTGAGACCTCATCTCTACAATAAATCAAAAAATCAGCCGGGCGTGGTAGCGCATGCCTGTAATTCCGGCTACTCGGAAGGCTGAGGCGGAAGGATCGCCGGAGCCCAGCAGGTCGAGGCTGCGGTGGCCGGGAGCGGCCACTGCACTCCAGTCTGGGCGACAGAGTGAGACTCCAACTCAAAAAAAAAAAATAATAATAACCTCATTGTTAGCTGGGCTGCAGGTTCAGCATGAACTATGGAAAGATCTCCTCTGTTCTAAAAACTAGAAGACAGAAAGTGGCATGGGTTCACGTTTGGCATGAAGTAATTGTCCCAGAACCAACAGGACAAGACAAAGAGGGGTGTGTTTAGGATTGCTTAGCTCTATCCCCAAGGGAAGAACTATTGGGAAGACAAGGTCAGTCTTTGCAATGAAAGAAGACATTTCAGGCAATAATTCAGGAGTTTTGCATCCACGTTGCACCACTTCAGCTTGAACTTTGGAAAAATGTGAGGCCTTTTCCTGTTTTCCTTCTCTGAACAGGCCCAAGCAAGCTGAGACAGAATGATCTTTCTTTCTAAAAATAATATCAACTTGGATCTCGGAGCTGATTCTCTCTATAGGATACCAGAAACCATGCTGGGAGCAGGAGCGAAATACAGGACAGAAGAGCCAAGCGTGCTGGGAGTGATCCTTCCCAACTTCAGCAAGGACGGCGGTAGGTAGCAGCGGCTGGGATGGGCACTGGAAAACCTGAAATGGAATTGCAAGGGGCAGCATCCTCAGGAGGGCACGGACCTCACCTACACCTGGGGTTTTAGTAGCTCTTGGTGGAGGCCTTTGGAAACATTCGGGGTGTCCCCAATACCGGCACATCATTCAAGACTTTGGTTCAAGTAGAAGCCACCTAGTGCCTTCTTCTAGTGCCTTCTTCCTGGGCACTACAGAGGCTCCTGTCAAACAAGAAACGTTTTCTTGCCTGGATGGCCAGATTCATAGCAGCACTGGCAAAATGGGGTGAAAGAGGAAGAAATGGAGGGAAGAAAAAGACCGGGGCCGTAGGGGCTGAGAATAGGAGGTGAACACTGAAGAGACAGGTGATAACAAACCATGAGGCAAAGAGTTCGGAAAGTCACAAGGTTCTCGGCTCTAGTATGGCAGATGTGTCAGGTTCAAGGGGATCTATAATAGCCAAACCCCCCAAACAATGCAGATGTCCAAAGATAGCTGTGGTCCATCCATTAAACTGGAATATTCTGTGGTCACTTACTGCCTTCCAGGGACACTCCAAGAGGCTGCAGGTCTGAGTGTTGTCTCAGGAGCCAGACTCTAGGCGACAACTCCCACCGGTTGTGTGACCGGTGAGGAAACGTGCCTTCCTCGGCCTCACATTGTTCCTCTCTACAGTGGAGATCATTAAAATTCCTGTCTCGTAGAGTTTTTTGAGGGTTAAGTGAGTTAAGCAGTTCAAACAGGGCCTGGCACATACCAGCTGTTAGGTGAAGGGAGATGGAAAATATTTACCCAGGCTTGGTGTCTCAGCCTGTTATCCCAGCACTTTGGGAGGCTGAGGTGAGTGGATTGCCTGAGCCTGCGGGTTCGAGACCCGCCTGGGCAACTTGGCCAGACCTCATCTCTACAATAAATCAAAAATCAGCTGGGCCTGGTAGCGTGTGCCTGTAGTTGCAGCTACTTGGAAGGCTAAGGCGGAAGGATCGCCGGAGCCCAGCAGGTTGAGGCTGCGATGGCCGGGAGTGGCCACTGCACTCCAGTCTGGGCAACAGAATGAGACTCCAACTCAAAAAAAAAAAAAAAAAAGAAAGAAAGAAAATATTTATACAGCCTCATATATACCAGTCAGGAGCCAATCAAGAAAACAGAAGTCACACCCATATGTTAACAGATAATTTAATACAGGGACTTGGTTAAATGAGTATTACAGGACAGAAATGGCAAAAAACAGACACTGGGGGAAGAGAGAGAGTAATCTAGAAAAGCAGCTCCCCACCCCTGCAGCTGGGGGGAAGCAGAGGGGAGGTTGGGGTGACCCATCCGAGAGGCCCAGGAAGAACAGGACCACGGAGCTGAGCTCCAATTCTGAAGAGGAGGCTCTGCCTAGCAGATGCTGGCACTTCTACGGGGCACAGAAGGCTGGTTCTGAGAATGCAAGGTACCCGATGTCACCCTTGCCAGGAGGTCCTCAGGAGACCCATGAGCAAGACTCAAGCGGCCGGCTCTCTCTCCTCCTCCAGCCCTGTGAGCCCTTCTGGCGCCCCCTAGCGGCCGCGCCTGCCAGGGAGCAGCTGGAGAGGGAGGAGGCCGCGTCCCCGCAGCATCTCACAGCCAGTGTACGGGAATGAAGAGAAATCATTTTATCTTTTCTTTTCTTTTTTTGGGGGGGGGTTGGAGTCTCACTCTGTCACCCAGGCGGGAGGGCAGTGGCACGCCTCTCGGCCACCGCAGCCTCCACCTGCTGGGCTCCGGCGAGCCTTCCGCCTCAGCCTTCCAAGTAGCCGGAACTACAGGCGCGCGCTACCACGCCCGGCTAATTTTTTGATTTATTGTAGAGACGAGGTCTCGCCAAGTTGCCCGGGCCTCCCAAAGTGCTGGGATGACAGGCTGAGCCACCGACCCCGGCCAAATCATTTTTCTTTAGCGCTCATAGGTTTTTAGCTGGATCGGCTTCTGTAACAAAAAGGCAGAATAACAGGAGAAAAACAGACAGACGTTTGTCGATATGCACATTTCATATGCATACGGGAGATAATTCCAGCTAGTGTCACATTCTCAACGAAGAACAGTACAATTTTAGGAAGACAAAGGAAAAGGACTTTTAGTTTCTTGGGAGAAGGCAAATAGCTGGCAGATGAAGGCTAGTGTGTGACACCTGTCCATGTGAAATCCTCTGGTGTAGATTTCTCCGGGCCCAGAAAGGTCCGCAGGTGTCTTCAGTAGCCAAGCTTTGTTCTCCCTGGTAGGAGGGAGGGCTGGATGCCTGTTGTCTCAGGAAAGCTGTGTCCTGCTTTTTAGGCTATTAGAGGGAGGGCTATTCTGTGCCTACTGTTTCTTAACTGTCTCCAGCTCAGCAGTCCTTCATAATTTCGGGGTGCCATCTTCTTGCCACCCAGAGTATGGTCTGGGCTCTCAACAGGATCTCCATCCCTTCCTTCCTGCAGCCTCAGGACGGTGGATTGGAGGAAGAGGGCAGTGGAGTGTTCAGGGTCAGAGGCACCAGACCCTTAGGCAACGGTTTAAAGGCCAGGTGGTGCTGAAGTACAGGTGTGGTTACAGGAAGGAGGGAACAGGACAGAGCACCATGGAACTCAGCATTTGAGAAGTGCTGTGTTCCTGCTGCAACCACAAGAATGAGGGCTGAGATGGCTAAAGATGGTTCCAGGCCAGGCATGGTGACTCGTGCTTATAATCCCAGCACTTTGGGAGACCAAGGTGGGAGGACTGCTTGAGCCCAGGAGTTCAATTCTTGCCTGGACAACATAGTGACACCTTGTCTCTATTTTTTAAAAATTTATTTTAAAAACATTGTTCAGCTGGGCTCGGTGGCTCAGCCTGTAATCCTGTGCCTTTGGAAGACTGAGGTGAGTGGATTGCCTGAGCCCGCGGGTTCGAGACCCGCCTGGGCAGTGAGACCTCATCTCTACAATAAATCACAAAATCAGCTGGGCGTGGTAGTGCATGCCTGTAATTCCGGCTACTTGGAAGGCTGAGGTGGAAGGATCGCCGGGGCCCAGCAGGTCGAGGCTGTGGTGGCTGGGAGCGGCCACTGCACCAGTCTGGGCAACAGAGTGAGACTCCAACTCAAAAAAAACAAAACAAAAAAACATTGTTCGCCAGGCTCGGTGGCTCAGCCTGTAATCCCAGCGCTTTGGGAGGCCAAGGCGAGTGAATTGCCTGATCCTGTGGGTTTGAGACCCGCCTGGGCAACTTGGAGAGACCTCATCTCTACAATAAACCAAAAATTTAACCGGACGTGGTAGCACGTGCCCGTAGTTCCAGCCACTTGGAAGGCTGAGGCGGAAGGATCGCCGGAGCCCAGCAGTTCGAGGCTGCAGTGGCTGGGAGTGTGCCACCGCACTCCAGTCTGGGTGGCAGAGTGAGACTCCAACTCAAAAAAAACCAAACAAACAATGTTCTAGATCAGAGACAGATTTTGGCAGGGATCCAACTGCCAGACCCCAAAGTCTTCCGTGTTCTCAGAAAGAGTTGTAGCTGAGAAGATTGTGAGCTGGAGACCAGAGATCTCAGCAAATGAGAAGTGGCCTGTGGCAGGGTGGAGATCCAGAGTGGGGGGAGGGGCAGCAGGCAGCCACAAGGGCATGGGAGCAGGGAAGGATTTGTGGGAGAAGGGGCGGCGGTTTGGAGGCCACAAGGAGAGTTATGGGACACGGATGCTATGTGGGTGGTGGGCAGGAGGCAGGACTCCCTGGCCCAAGGGAGGGTGGCTTTGGAGTCACAGTCCTGGACTCAGCCCTGACTCCAAGGTTCACCTGGGGCAGTCAGTCTCTCTATCTGAGCCTGCCTCGAGGGTTGCTTTGAGAACAAAATGAAATGACTGAAATGAAATCACGTACGTATGACAAGGCTGAGTGGGGTGCCCAGTGGGATCTTTCCCGTTTTCCAAGAATTATCAGAGCCATTGCCAATGAAATGCACCCCACATTCTCAGTTCAGGGAACATCCAGCTGGGAGCTGACTGAGCGATGCCTCCCAGCTCTGACACTATCAACCCTGTGTGTAACTGAGAACTTGGCTGGCCTTTGTTCCTGGTTCCTGGGAGGTAACCTCTAAACCCTTGGAATTTCCTGAGAGATACTTGTGTCTTTGTTACTCATGGAGGGGGGAGCCTTCAGAGGACACTTGATAGTTTATGTTAATAAGATGACTCAGAATGGAGGGGTGCAACAATGTCTACAGCCGTACCACCCTGAACGTGCCTGATCTCATCTGGTCTCAGAAACTAAGTAGGGTCATGCCTGGTTAAGTGCTAGGATGAAAGTTCAAGACCAACCATGAGATTAGAAGGTTGGGACTTTAAGCCACTTTGACCCTGACCTCTGGGGAAGGGAGGAGGGCTCAAGAATGTGTTCAATTAGTAGCTAATGATTCAATCAATCAAAACTCTAGACAAAAAAAAAAAAAAAAAAAATTCCTAGACATCAAAGCTCACATAAACTTCCTGGTTGGCAATGCTCTGTGTGTTGTCACACATCGGTGGAGGAGGGTAAGGGAGTCCCTGGGGATGGCAGAGTTTTGCACGTGGGACCCTCCCAGACCTTGTCCCTTATATCTCTCCCCGTGGCTGGTTCTGATTTGTATTCTTTTCCTATCATGAAACTGTAAAAGTAAGCACAGCATTTTCCTGCATTCTGTGAGTCATCTCAGTGAATGATTGAACCCGAGGGGGGGGTAGTGAGAACCCTCGAATTTGCAGCCAACAGGTCAAAAGTGAAGACCTCCCACCTGTCACATGTGGCTCAACCCTAGGTAGTTGGTGTCACATGTCATTGCACCCTGCCCTGAAAGAAGGAGGGAGGGAGGAGGGGGGAGAGCCCACCTCCTGGGGAGAGGAGGTGTCTGTGACAAGAGGCCTCACTCCCTCATGAGAACTTGACTGGTTTTTCTTGAAACCAGATAAGAGTTGCAGTTGCGGGGGCTGGGGACACAGTGGAATCATTGTCCAGTGTGTGGGAAGGCAGAGAAGAACTCCTTGTACCCACCTGGTTGCCCACTTGGCTGTGCACTAGCTGATCTGCCCTGAGGCTTCTGAAGTTTGGAAAACACCAGAGGAGCTGACAGGGTGGGCAGTCAGGCAGGGGCCAATGGCCAGGACCATCCATCACCTCAGAAGATGAAAGCTGTACCTACGGGCCCCAGAGTCGAGATCCAGAGTGTGGATGAAATCACAGATTCTAAGATTGGGGGTTGGCGGATGCTTCAGAGCAATGTGGCATGAGGCTCCCCTCCCAGGGTCAGGAAGAATGTGTAACCCAGGGGAGCCCTTAAGAGAGAACCTCTCACGCCGGGCTCGGTGGCTCAGCCTATAATCCCGTGCCTTTGGGAGGCTGAGGTGAGTGG
>NW_007256236.1:7654-13546 GCF_000164805.1 Carlito syrichta | reverse complement strand
TGAGATGGAAGGATCGCCGGAGCCCAGCGGGTTGAGGCTGTGGTGGCCAGGAACGGCCACTGCACTCCAATCTGGGCGACCGAGTGAGAACCGAGTGAGACTCCAACTCAAAAAAAAAAAAAAGAGAGAGAGAGCCTCCTGTCAGCTGGCCTGTGCAACCGACCCTTGTCCACACCATGTCTATAGAGCAGTGGTTCTCAATCACCAGCAAGTTTGTCCCACGGGGGCATTTGGCAAGTCCAAGTTTGGTTGTCCCAACTTGGGGGTTGAACTGGCAACCAGAGGGCGGAAGCCAGGGACGTTGCTACACTGTGCATAGGACAGGCCCCACAACAAAGAATGATCTGGCCCCACATGTCAGTTGTGCTGAGTTGAGAAACCCTGGTCTTGGGAATGAGCTACATCAGCAGTGAAGACCCACAGCAAGGGAACACCGAGGCTGCCACCGCCGACCAGTCACCACAGGAAACACATCTGTTTTCCATTTCTCTCTTTCCTGCCTCAGTCTCACAGAAGTCAGCACAAAGAGGGGGGTGGAGGGTGAGAGACATACCATGTCCCCCATTCCGGTGTCGGAGCCTTAGGCCTGGACTGTGCTGAGAACAGATGAGGGTCACATGAGACTGGTAGGACCTTTTAAATGGACAAGTCTCAAATAGCAAAGTGAGGCTGTCTTGATAGCAAAAAATGCGTGGAAAAATGTGGAATCAAACTGAGGTTCCTCAGAGGGAGCTTTATGCCCAGTGGGAAAGGAGATTTTTGACCGAGCAGGCTGGTGGTACTTACTGAAAACCTTTTCTTAGGCAGGATGTGGTGGCTTACGCCTAAAACCCCAGCACTTTGGGAGGCGGAGGTGGGAGGATTGCCCAAGCCCAGGGGTTTGAGGCCAGCCTGGGTAACTAGATGACACCTCGTCTCTACAATAAATCAAAAAATTATCCCAGGTGTGGCACCTACTTGGAAGGCTGAGGTGAAAGATTGCCTGAGCCCAACAGGTCGAGGCTGCAGGAGCCATGATCGTGCCACTGCACGCCAGCCTGGGCGACAGAGTGAGACTCTGACTCAAAAACAAAACAGAACAAACAAACAAAAAACCAAAGAAAATCTTATTTATTTTTATTTTTTGAGTTGGAGTCTCACTCCATCACCCAGGCTGGAGTGCAGTGGCCGGGCTCGGTGGCTCATGGCCATCGCAGCCTTGACCTACTGGGCTCCAGCAATTCCTTCCGCCTCAGCCTTCCAAGTAGCTGGAACTACAGGCGCGCACTACCACGCCCAGCTAATTTTTTTTTTTTTTAGATGGAGTCTCACCCTGTTGCCTAGACTGGAGTGCAGTGGCATGCTCCCAGCCACCGCATCCTTGACCTGCTAGGCTCCGGTGATCCTTCCACCTCAGCCTTCCACGTAGCTGGAATTATAGGTGTGCACTACCATGCCCGGCTAATTTTTTTGATTTACTGTAGAGATGAGGTCTCACCAAGTTGCCCAGGCAGGTCTCGAACCTGCAGGCTCAGGCAATCCACTTGCCTCGGCCTCCCAAAGTGCTGGGATTACAGGCTGAGCCACCAAGCCCGGCGAAGCTATCTTTCTTAGGCTGTAAACCAGTTCTCTAAAATCGCCCCAGTTCCTACTTCCCTAGGTAGATCTCCAAAGATGGTTGCCATCAATCCCTTCTCTCTCTGTGCATACAAACTGTTCCTCACAGGCGGTGGGTAGGGGGGTCTAATTCCTATCCCTGGAATCTAGGTTGGACTTAGTGACTTGCTTGATCAATGGAGTGTAGCAGAAGTGATGTTCTGGGATGCCTGAGGCTAAGCCATGAGAAGCCTTGCAGCTTCGGCCTGAGTCTCCAGGGATGATTGCTTGTGTGACATTCCCTCCTGGAACCCAGCCGCCAAGTCACACGGGAAGGCCACATTCTGGCTGACAGTCCCAGCTGAACTCCCCCCCGACAGCCAGCACCAGCTCTCCCGTGGGAGGGTGCCCCCACTGACATGACATCCACCAGAGACCTCAAGTGAGAACCACCCAGCTGAGCTGTCAATCCGCAGCCCGCTGTGGGAGATGATACATTATTGCTTTAGGCCACTACATTTTAGGGTGGCTCATTACTCAAAAGCAGATAATTTGAACACTTCCCTGGGGAGTCAAGTGCTTTCAGAAACATATGCTGCCTTCTCGGATGAAAAATTGTCTTTCTAGTGATTATCCAGGAAAGGTTCGCACAAGTGGATGTCAAGGCTAGTGGAAAGATGCAAGTCAGACACCCGACTCATCCAAGTTCCGGTCTATTTGTAGTGCTGACTCCTAAGCCAAGTAGCCCTTGACCTGAAGCCATCCTCCTCTTCCTCCCCTTCCCCACCTGCCCATCCTTCCTCCCTTCTCTTCTTGCCACCCCTCTCCTGTTTCTTCACAAATTTCCAACTGCTATCCCCAAACCACCACCATACAAATGCGATCAGGTTCTTAGAAATCTGACCCATATCGGGAAATACATTGTGTCGAGAGGCTTCAGTAGGGGGAAAATTTAAGGCTGTCTACCAGAGTGAGGTCTCAAAGTCTTCACCGTGGGAAGGTGAGTTTATGTCTTCATTTTACACACCAGGGAAAACAGGATCCCCTAGTAATTAAATACCAATTAGCTATTAAGAAGAAGCCTTTCCAAAATTGTATTACTGTTCAACAGGGAAATCGGATTTAATTTAGCTTTTTTTAATTTGTGAGAGCGCCTGCCTGGACGCCACCTAGTGGGAGCCATTGTAGGAACGGCAGAGCCGGGCCCTGCCCCCCTTTTCTTGGAGCTGGGGTGGCAGCCAGCATTGTCACCATTCCCACATTCCCATGCCAGTGTCTGGGAGGAGGTGGGGAGAGATTGTGATAGGATGTATCGCTTCTGCACTACGTGGGATTCACTTCCAGACATGAACTAGTCACTGCGACCATGACTGTTCATGACGCCCTTCAAAGTCTTCTGTGGCAATTCTTGAAATCTCTGAGAGTCCTTATTTAGTGAGCCCACAACTTGAAAACAAGCTTCCTTTGATGCTAAGTCGGTGGTTCCCAAACTTGTTTGCACATTACAATCACTGGGGAATCTTTGAAAAATTCCAGACCAGTTAAGTCACAGACTCTGGCTGCGGGGCCCACGCTCTTTAGGTAATTTCAGTGTGCCACCTAGTTTGGAAGCCTGTGCTAGATGACCCCAAAGTAGCTGCCCGCCCCTCATCAGCAGCTGCCCCCCCCAGCAGCTCCCAGTGAGGCACCCTTGCGTGCAACTATTGCCTTTCTCTCCAGAAACAGCTTTCCTTAAGGGATAGACCAAGGCCAAGTTTCACAGCATCCTCTTAGTACTTGTGATGTTTAGCAAAGCCTTCACACACACACAAAAAAAGCCTTTTTTTTTTTTTTGAGTCGGAGTCTCACTCCGTTGCCCAGGCTGGAGTACAGTGGCACGCTCCATGTAGCTGGAACTACAGGCATGCACTACCATGCCCGGCTTATATATATATATATATTCTAATTTATTTATTGTAGAGAGGAGGCCTCAACCAAGTTGTCTAGGCTGGTCTCAAACCCCTGGGCTCTGGCAATCCTCTTGCCTCAGCCTCCCAGAGGCTTGCAGGCTTGAACCACTGCGCACAGCGAAGCTTTTTTTTTTTTTTTTTTTTTGAGACAGAGTCTCATTCTGTTATCCAGGCTGGAATGCAGTGGCATAATCATAACTTACTACAACCTTGAACTCCTGGACTCGAGCAGTTCTCCCATCTCAGCCTCCCAAGTAGCTAGGATTACAGAGATGAGCCACCACACCCGGCTAATTTTTTAATTTTTTGTAGAGATGTGGTCATGCTATATTTTTACAGGCATGAGCCACCATGCCTGGCAAAAAAAAAAATTTTTTTTTTAAATTTTCATCTCTAATGTATTTTTACTTTGATTAAATCTCTTTTTTTTAATGGTGTTGTGCTGGATCCCCAAAGACCCCAAAAGGGAAGACACTGTGTCTGAGAGGCCAAAGAAATGATCTGGAGACAGCGGATGAGACAGCGGCTTTATTCGGGAACTTACAGGGAAAGTGGCCCAGGAGCAGCTGGCTGGACAGGAAAAAAACCACTCCTAATTTTTGTTTTTTTGTTTTTTTTTTTTTTTTGAGTTGGAGTCTCACTCTGTCATCCAGACTGGAATGCAATGGCTGCTCCCGGCCACCGCAGCCTCGACCTGCTGGGCTCCAGCGATCCTTCCGCCTCAGCCTTCCGAGTAGCTGGAATTACAGGCATGCGCTACCATGCCCGGCTGATTTTTTGATTTATTGTAGAGATGAGGTCTTGCTGCCCAGGCGGGTCTCAAACCCACGGGCTCAGGCAATCCACTCACCTCGGTCTCCCAAAGTGCTGGGATTACAGGCTGAGCCACCAAGCCCGGCCCACTCCCAATTGTTAAAGGCACATAGGTTATATAGCATTTTACATAGGGCAAAGTTTGGGGTTAAGTGTGAAAAGAGTAGGTTTTTATTTATATATAGATATGTATATATATACACACACATACATATATATATATATATATTTTTTGAGTCAGAATCTCACTCTGTCACTCAGGCTGGAAGCAGTGGCACACTCATAGCCACTGCAGCCTCAACCTGCTGGGCTCCAGCGATCCTTCTGCCTCAGCCTTCCAAGTAGCTGGAACTATGGGCACACGCTACCACGCCCGGCTAATCTTTTGATTTATTGTTGAGACGAGGTCTCACCAAGTTGCCCAGGCGGGTCTCCAACCCACCGGCTCAGGCAATCCACTCACCTCGGCCTCCCAAACGCAGGATCGCAGGCTGAGCCACGGAGCCCGGCCCACGCAACATCTTAAAGTGAACAAACGGTGGCATTAAGTGCATTCTCAATGTTGTGAAACCACCACCTCTGTGCAGTTCCAAAACATTTTCACCACCCCAAAAGGAAACACCCACACTCATAAAGCAGTTACACCTCACTCCTCTTCCCCACAACCTCTGGCAACCACCAATCTGCTTTCTGTTTCTATAAATTTGCTTATTCTGGACATTTCATATAAATGGAGTCATACAATGGGTGACCTTTTGCATCCGGAGTCTTTCACTTAGCATAATGTTTCTGAGGCTCATTCATGTCGCAGCATGCGTCAGGACTTTGCTCCTTTTTATGGACAAATGATTTTCCACTGTGTGGAGATGCCACACTTTGTTCAGTTATTCATTCATTGATGGACATTTGGGTTGTTTCCACCTTCTGGATACCGTGAATAACAACGAACATTCCCGTACAAGTTTTTGTGTGGACTTGTTTTCGTCTCTCTTGGATATAGACCAGACCTAGGAGTGGAGTTGGTGGGTCATGAAATAATCCCATGCTTAATTTTTTTTTTCTTTTTTCAGTTGGAGTCTCACTTCTTCGCCCAGGCTGGAGTGCAGTGGCATGCACGCTTGTGGCCACCCCAGTGACGACCCACTGGGCTCCAGGGATCCTTCCGCCTCAGCCTTCCAAGTAGGTAGAACATGCTCGGCTATTTTTTATTTTTATTTATTTTATTTATTTTTGGTTTTTTTTTTTTTTTTTTTTGAGTAGGAGTCTCACTCTGTCGCCCAGACTGGAGTGCAGTGGCCGCTCCTGGCCACCGCAGCCTCGACCGGCTGGGCTCTGGCAATCCTTCCACCTCAGCCTTCCGAGTAGCTGGAACTACAGGCGCACGCTACCACGCCTGGCTGATTTTTGATTTATTGTAGAGATGAGGTCTCGCCAAGTTGCCCAGGCGGGTCTCGAACCCGCGGCTCAGGCAATCCATTCACCTCCAGTCTCTCAAAGGCGTGGGATTACAGGCTGAGCCACCGAGCCTGGCTGCTTAATTTTTTAAAAGGAAGCC
>NW_007256236.1:1037-7625 GCF_000164805.1 Carlito syrichta | reverse complement strand
GGCTGCGGTGGCCGGGAGCAGCCACTGCACTCCAATCTGGGCGACAGAGTGAGACTCCAACTCAAAAAAAAAAAGGAAACTCGAATTTCTTATTCTAAAATATACTTTTCTCTGTGGGTGTGGTGGCTCATGCTTGTAATCCCAGCACTTTGGAAGACTAAGTGGGAAGCATCTCTTGAGGCTAGGAGTTTGAGACCAGCATGGGCAACATAATAAAACCCTGTCTCTACAAAAAATATTATCCAGGTGTGGTGGTGTGCACCTGTGGTCCCAGCTACTTAAGAAGCTGCTGTGGGAAGATCACTTGTGTCCAGGAGTTCGGCTACAGTAAACTACGATCACACCATTATACTCCAGCCTGGGCAACAGAGCAAGACCCTGTCTCTAAAAATATATATATTCATCTCTCTCTCTATTTTTTCTCAAGGGCTGGTTGATAAGCCTAGCCTAGTTTTCCATATCTATTAAGATCCTTTTCATAGGTGACATGCCAGCCTTTGTTGAGCATTGGCAACACGCAGGCAGTTGGTTTAGAATTAGAATCAGATACCTGCTCTCAGGATACCAGAAATGCTTGAGACCTCAAAGACAAACAAATGTCCTTCAGTGTCACAGGCTTCGCTGTGGCTCCTGGCTCCTGCTCAGACTTTCCTGGGCAGTGTGACTCCTGCAACACTAAAGGCAGCAAATTGAGGTAACAGATCCACTGGTGAGGACTCAACATGCCTCTGCCCTTAGTAATAACACTTAACGCCTGCCAAGAATGGAAAGGAAGCAGATCGGACCCTGTGCTAATCACCTTTTGCCGTTATTGAGTGCTTTTCCTCCTTAGGAGCTCAAAGTTCTCAATCTGAAAACCAAGTAGCTGCAGATAATTGTCACATGGCAACCAGAACTCAGCCTAAAATGGTTTGTGCTTGTTTGCAAATGCCTAACTCTGATGCTATAGATTTTTCTAGGCCATGCAGAGTCGGAAAACTGATTTGTCTTTTTAACTCTGCATCGGGACCATCTGTCCCTCCTGGGACCCATCAGCCTGCTGTGCCCAGCCAGGAGGAGGTGGAGTGTTAGACCATGCCCTTCCTGAGTTCTCCATCTCTGCAGTGGCACCTGGTTCCCTCCTCTGGGTGCTGTGCTGCATCTGCCTGAGGGATGCAGCTGGGAGAGGTCAGCCCGAGAGCATGTCTTGAAGCCTTTTGTGCACAGAACTTCGCTGATTATAGTCTAGGGAGGAAACAAAAAGAGAAGAGAAAAAGTTCTCCAACTGTCTGCACGTCCTTTGGTGCTCAGGAAGGAGCACATTCTGGGCCCTGTTTTGTTTTCTTTCTTTTTTTGAGTCGGGGTCTTACTCTGTTGCCCAGACTGGAGTGCAGTGGTGCCATCACAGCTCACTGTAGCCTCAACCTCCTGAACTCAGGCGATCCTTCTGCCTCAGCCTCCCAAGTAGCTAAGACTACAGGCACGCACCACTGTGCCTGGGTAATTTTTTATTTTTTAAATTTTTTGTAGAGACGAGATCTCATTATGTTGCCCAGGCTGGTCTGGAATGCCTGGGCTCAAGTGATCCTCCCTCCTCCACTCCCGAAAATGCTGGGATTACACTGTGAGCCACGACACCCAGGCTGTTTTTCTTTTTAAAATAATTTCACTAATTAGTCTGGAAGCCTTGAAATATCAGAGGCATTAAAAGTCAAACTCTCCAGCATCTAGACAGGTAATCGTTTGGTTACTCCTTCAGTTCTGAAACAGTCAGCTTCAGAGGCTACTAGGATCATCTGACGGTGCCTTGAAGAAGAAATGACATCTTAACTCATTCTCAAGATGCTAGTCACGTTGCCGTGATCAGGACTTCAGGGCAATGAGCAAAGAGAACAAGAAACTCTGCTGTTGGAAACAGCTCTCCTGTCGGATCGGCCCAGCATCACTCCCGTGGCTGCACAAAGGCTCAGGGGCACCATTGTGGAATTATGCTCCCTTGTCCCCAGCGCCCCTCCCCAGCCCAGCTGTCCAGCCCATCCTGTATAATCATTACTTAAATTACCAGGGTTGTGTCTGGAAAGAATCGAAGGGTTTGACCTTCAGGAGGCAAGCCTCCAGGGAAGGAGAATTTCTATTTTCAGGATGTGGATAATGAGCATGCGGGTGGGCAAGCCCTGCTCCAGGCGCCGTGTCTTCTTCCGCTTGATGAAATAGGACGTCCACACCCCTCCTTGGCCCCCAAGCCCCCCACTGATTGGCTTCAATGGAGCAAGCCTGAGCAGCTGCATGTTTAAAAAAAAAAAGAGGATGGGGTACACCTCTGGGTAGCCACCAGGGTGGCCAACGTATTTGGGAATTATCTAAGTATTCCCAAAGGCAGGTTGTGCTTGTCTGTGACCACAGTGAGAAAGGACTTCACTGTCCCCCATGCATATGTGGGTCCACTCTCAGGTGGGTGGAAAGAGCCCAGACCATTACATTAGTGCAAATGTACTGCCTGGCTCAGGGCCACGTCCAGTCCACTGTATGTTTGCTTTGGGGCCTGCCCAAGGACACATTTTAGCTTTAGAGAAATGTGAAAGTGGAAAATATTGCAAAACAAAAAGCCCCGGGAAAACTGTGCACACACCCATCCCCTCGGCCTGATGCTCCCCTGCTAAGAGATAAAGTAAAAGCAGCTCCACTTTCCTGCTCCCGGACCGCAGAGGTGCTAGGTCCTGCTTCCTGGTTCCCAGTTTTGCTTTTGGGAATTGCCCAAAGTAGTGTGACACACAACTGTTGGGCTTCCCTTCCCTTGGGTGGGAAGTTGGCCAGCTTCAGGGAAGTCTCTGAGCCAGGATTCACAGGCTAGTGAGCAAAGAGTGGGATGGAGTGGGGGCTGGCCATAGCTTCAGCAGAAGGGGAACCATCTTTCCCCTCACAAGCATACAGGGGGTGGGACTGGATATTGGAGACCAGGCCAGAGTCCACTTTGGACTCACACGGGAGCTAAGTGACCCAGTGAGCAGCTCTTCCTGCCGGCCTGGTCCAGCCTTGCCACAGAGGAGAAGCAGCTGGATTTCTAGGTCGCGTGACAGGACTGGGAGGGCCACACGCTTCCCACCTCTGTTTGATGCCGGGGGACTTGTGCCTAGCGGCAACAAGCCCTTCCTGCAAAGCAGTGTGGGGAATTCTGCCAGGCTGAAGATGGATAGGCGGGTCTGTTTCCACCCCCTTCCACAGGTGCAAAGTTGGGGTTTGGCCATCCTGTCATTATGTGTTTAGCAAAGACGCCAACTTCTCCCTCTTGGGTAGTTTTTAAAAATGGAAACCAATTTTCTTTGTAGGGGTCTCTGCCAGATGAACCAAAGACCACAAGCCTATAGAATCACGTGTCTATCCCAGCAGGAGGGTTTTCAGCCCCACTCCACACACGCAGACTTGGGGGAAAGCAAGTTCCCGGTTTGTGTTCCCTTCAGTAGAGTTAGGGGGTAGGTGAAGGGAGGAGTTGCCCAAAAAAGGTTCTGGAGTCAAAAAGGACACAGTTCCTAGACTCTTGCACTATACATCTGTGTTGGCAAAATAACGGCCCCTCAAAGGTATCCATGTCACCATCCCTGGAACTTGTGAATGAATATGGCGAGAAATCTTGCCGATGTGATGAAGTTAAGGACCTTGAGAAGAGGAGATTATTCTGGGTTATCTGGGCGGGGCTAATGTCATCATAGGGTCCTTCTCAGAGGAAGGCAGGAAGGCCAGCGTCAGAGGAGTTATAGCAACAGGAGCAGAAGTCACACTGAGATAGATTTGGTTGGGCTGTGCTGCCGGCTCTGGAGGCAAAGGAAGGGGCCGTGAGCCAAGGAATGCGGGTGGCCCCAGAAGCTGGAAAAGGCAAGGGAACACAGCCCTGCTGGTCCATTTTAGACGTCTAACCTCCAGAAATGCAAGATATTGAATTTGGGTGATTTTAAATTTGTGCAGCAATCAGGACTGAATACACCATCCCACAAGACTCAGCTTTGCTCTCCCAAGGACTGGGGAAGAAACCCATCTGCTCAGGAAGCTGAAGGTGCCGTAAGCCAAGATGTCAGGGAACAACTGAGAGTCAAGGGGGCCCAGAGCCGTGTAGAAACCTGAGCATATTTCTGGCTGCCAGCACAGACACAAACAACTCCTCCCAAAAGATCACACCCTGGGATCGCAATGCTGGGAGGAGGGCAGGGCTGGCACCCAGACACCTCCCTTCCCGCTATACCCACAGGAGCAGGCACTGTTTCCCTCTTTTAAGACACCTGGTGCTGTTATCTTATTTCATTGAAAACATGATACACTGATTCCCACCAGGACCCTAATAACTCAGGAGTTCTCCCTCCCAGAGGTATTTGCATTTGAAGAAGAGCCTGCCACCAAGGGTGCTGCAGAACCTACAGAGCAAATCTCACCAACTCTTTCACAGGGAGAAGCCATGTGAAGGTGAATGCAGAGATTAGGGTGATGTATCCGCAAGCCAAGGTTCACCGAAGATTGCCAGCAAGCCACCAGAAGCCAGGAGAGAGGTCTTAGACAGAGTCTCCTTCATAGCCCCAGAAGGAACCAACCCGGCCAACACCTTGATCTCAAACTTCTAGCGGCCTCCAAAACTGTGAAACACTATATTTCTGTTGTTGAAGCCACCCAGACACGAATACAAATGCCACCCGATGCTGGGCAGATTGCTGAGATGAGTAGAGAGGCTATGGCCTGCAGGCCTCCATATTGAAAGGGCTCTAGAAGCTAACTGCCGTGAATTGGAGCCAGGGTCAGCAGACCTGGAGATGAAGGCACCCAGGAGGCAGAGCCAGAGGCCTTGAAGAGGCCTGGGTCCCCAGCCTCAGAAAGGATGCCCACCAGGACAAGGAGACCACTCAAGGAGTACAGGTACCCAACCATTCACCCAAAGCTGTCAAAACACTGGAGAGAAACAAAAACTCAGGCAAAGCACACACTCCCTGCAAGCAGCCAAGAATCCCGCATGACCAGCTGCCCCTCTGGCTCTCCACATGTGGCATGTGGCACCCCCTCCACCCAATGCTTAGCATGGTCGCCCTGGAAACAGCACCTAGGAAACTCTCAGAATGGAAAGCCACATGGGGGCGGCCCTGGAACAGAGCCTGAACAGTGTCTGAAAAAGAGCCTGGACACCTCCCTTCCCCTGCCCTCGCAACCTCCCAGGAAGTGAAGTACCATAAAAAGGGAAAGAAGCTTCAGTCCAGAAAGGCCTGGAGGCCATGCAATTAGGGAGCTGTAACCTCCCAGGGAGGTACCTTCGGGGAAGGGTGAGATGGCAGGAATCCTCTGCTAATACAAACAGGTAATGTGCCATCTGGCAGCCCTGACTCCGAGTTTCTGGAGATCTGGGGCCAGGCCCAGTGAATGCCTCCTTTCTTTCTCTGAAAAAAAACAAAGGGGTTGCTCAGGTGTGTCTCCCTGGGGAGACTGCCCACAAGGAGGGGGAGGCTGGTGGCGAGGGAAACAATCCACTTCACCTGCGAGCTGAGCTCTGGATCGGCCGTGAAGTCAGGCCTCTTCACAGGTGCAAGCCTGAGGTCAGGCCCACAGTGGGCCATGTGGGGCACAGTGGCTGCCAAGCTGTCTCCAATCTTCGTCCCCCAAGTCCTCTTAATTAGCCTGGAGAGGACTTGGAGCTGCTTCCTCTTTCTCACAGCCACTGAGCAGCTCTGTGTCAAGCAGTCCACCAGGTCAACAGAGCCTGGGGTACGGGGAGGCCCAGAGGGGAGCTCTGGGTGGACTTGGCCTCCCAGGCTGGCAGTTAGGGCTCCAGGGCTTGCTTCTCAGCTTCGCTGGGAACTGGTCTGGTAGCTTGGGCAAGACCTTCCCCCTTTCAGAGTTTCGGTTCCCCCAATTGTCAAAAAGGGGAATAGCATCTCGCCCAACTCTGTCTTTTGGGCCAGGGAGGCAGATGGGTGAGTTTCTGGCGACAGGATAAAGTTCTTTAGAAAGGGAGAGAGGGAAAAGGGTCTGGAGAAGGGAGGGTTGGGGGAGGCGAACGACAAGAATGAGGGGGACAGAGCAGAGGCCTTGGAGGTGACAAGGGCAGGAGGTGAGGCGTCAGGGAAGACAGAGGAGTCATTGTGCGGACTGGAATCGAGGCCAGAGGGCTTTGCCCTTGCCTCCCTCCCACTGGGCCTTCTGGAGCCGGGAGGGGAGCTGGGCCCCCGGAGGCTGCGGGATAAAGAACCCGGCAGGCCACCCCGCCTCCCCTCGCCAACTCGGTTTCCAGTCAACCCCGCCCCCGCCCGCCCTGCGGACTCCAGGCGCTCCGATCCGGGACCCTGGGAGGAAAGGAGACCAGCGCCAGGCGGGCTTCGTTACCATGAACTCACACACAGCCAGGTCTTCCCCTCCCTGTGCCTCGGTTTCCCCTCTTCAGACTCTAAGCCTAATGGCGGCGGCGCTCCAGGCCTGGTGGAAATGCTCTCCGGAGCGGGGAGCAGGAAAGGGAGGCTGTCCCAGGCGGTCTCTGAAGCCGTCCATTGCTGAGACCTCTGGGCGCACAGCCTCCGACCCTCGTCTTCCAGGCACGAAAGCCCAGACCCGGACCCTAGCCGTCGCCGACGGGAGGAGGGAAAG
>NW_007256236.1:0-601 GCF_000164805.1 Carlito syrichta | reverse complement strand
CCGCCCCGGGGCCCGTCCGCCTAGCGCCCCGCGAGGTGGGAAACCGGGCCGAGCCGCCCGGGTCCTCCTGAAGAGAAGACAGCACGGAGGCGTGCCCGCGATCGGGGCACCGCCCGGCCAGTTGGCTCCGTCCTGCTCCCGGACCTGCCTCTTCTCGACTTTAAGAAGCGATGAGAAGAGAGAGGTGTGTGGGGGTCGGGCGGGGCAGGTGTGAGCGCGCAGCCCCCTGCAGCCGGGGCCTGGGCCACCTCGCCCTCCTGTGGGGTTTGGCTTTTCCTGACTCTGGCCTTACCCGGTCAGGTCTTCCTCCCAGTCCCTGCGATACCCCTCCCCGCCAGGGATTGCACTCGAGGTGGTCACGGACACGCTCGGGTCGCTCGCTGCGATATGTATGTCACTCACACGCACACTGACACATGCGCCCCCATTGGCCTCCATGGACGCGACGGCTCTCGGGCGCGCTGGCATCTTCCCGCTGAACCGGAGGGGGCGGGGGACACGCCCCCCAGCTTGGCTCTCCGATCCTGACGGGGACCCCAAGCCTGCCTGCCCTGCCAAGGCCCCTCTCCGCCCCCTCCTCCCGACGGCAGCCTCCGGCCCG
>NW_007256235.1:3716-4464 GCF_000164805.1 Carlito syrichta | reverse complement strand
CCTAACAAGCTGTCTAGCCAGATGAATTAACTAGGTTACTTAAATAGCTATCCAGCTGGCTATCCCGCTGACTTAACTAATTATCTACCTAGCTAGCCAGCTGGCAAGACAGCTGACTTAACTAGCTGATTTAAATAGCTAGCAAGCTGGCTGGACAGCTGACATAACTAACTAGCTACCTAGCTAGCCAGCCGGATAGTCAACGGACTTAACTAGGTCACTACCTAGGTAGCCAGACTGGTACCCATCTGACGTAAATAGCTGTTTTAACTAGCTGTCCTGCTTCCTGTCCAGTTGAAATAACTAACTTGCTACTTAGCTAGTCAGCTGGCTATCCAGCTGAATTAACTAAGTGACTTATCTTGCTATCAAGCTGTCTAGTGAGCTGACATACCTGGCAAACTACCTACTTAGCCATCTGGCTTGTGAGCTGACTTAACTTGGTCACTTAACTTTCTAGCCAGCTGGCTAGACAGCTGACATAACTAGCTAGCTACATAACTAGCATGCTGTCTTGCCAGCTGACTTAACTAGTTGAATTAACTAGCTAGCCAGCTGAATTATTTGCCTAGCTAGCTAGCTACCCAGCTGTTAGAAAGCTGACTTAACAAGCTGACTTAACAAAGTAGCCAGCTGGCTAGCCAGCAGAATTAACTAGCCAGCTACCTAGCTAGACAGGTGAATAGCCAGCTGACTTATCTAGCTGACATAACTAGACACCTGATGGCTAGCCAACTGACTTAACTAG
>NW_007256235.1:1544-2353 GCF_000164805.1 Carlito syrichta | reverse complement strand
CCAGTTGTCAAGCAAGCGGGCTGAACAATGTAACATAACTAGCTAGCCAGCTGGCTTGCAGGCTGATTTAACTGCCTAGTTATCTAGCTATCCAGCTGGATAACCAACTGACTTAACTAGCTCACTACTTAAGTAGCCCACTGGTTTGCCAGCTGACTTAGCTAGCTAGCTACTTAGCTAACCAGCTGGCTAGTGAGCTGACAAAACTAGGTTTTTTAACTACCTGGCTAACTGACTAGCCAGCTGACTTAACTAGCTAGCTACCCAGCTAAGCAGCTGACTAGCCAGCTGACTTAACTCGCTGTCTTAACAAGCTGGCAAGCTGACTTAACTAGCTGGCTTAACCAGCTGACTACCTAGCTAGCCAGCTGGCATAGCTAGCTGGCTTAAGTAACAAGCTACCTAGCTAGCTATCTAGCTAGCCAGCTGACATGACTAGCTGACATATCTAGCTAGCTAGCTGACATGACTAGCTGACTTATTTATCTATCATCCAATCTAGCCAGCTGACTTAACTAGCTGAAATAACCAGCAAGACTGAGGACTAGCCATCAGACTTAACTAACTGTTTACGTAGCTTAACAGCTGGATAGCCAACTGAATTAACGAACTGACTTAACTAGCTAGACAGCTGGTTGCCACGGGAATTAACTAGCTGACTTATCCAGCAAGTAAGCTTGATAGACAGCTGCCTTAAATAGCTGGCTACCTATCTAGACACCTGGCTAGCCATTTGATTTACCCAGATGACTTTAGGTAGCAAACTGGCCAGCCAGCTCAATTAACTTGCTAGCTACCTACCTAGCCAG
>NW_007256235.1:0-304 GCF_000164805.1 Carlito syrichta | reverse complement strand
TGACTTCACTGGCTGACTTAACTAGTAAGCTAGCTGATTTTACATGAATTATACACTTAACGAGTTGGTTAATGAGTTAGTTAACTATTTAAACTATTTAATGAATTAGTTAACTAGAAGTCTTAATTAGTTGTATAATGAGTTAACTCGGTTACTTAACTTGTCTGATGATGCAGATGACTACTTACCTGGTTTAACACATTTGCTGACTACTCGGCTGACTTGTTAGCTGGCTTCACAAGTCGGCCATCTGGTCGGCCGACTAGTTAGCTGGGTTAATTAGTTGAATGACGAGTTGGCCCAC
>NW_007256234.1:9304-29341 GCF_000164805.1 Carlito syrichta | reverse complement strand
GCTAGCTGGTTAATCAGCTAGTTTAGTCAGCTGTTTAGTCAACTGGATAGGTAGGTAGCTAGCTAGATAAGTCAGCTTGCTAGTTAGCAGGCTAACTGTTCAAGTCAGGTATTTAAGTCAGCTGGCTAGCTTTCTCACTAGGTAGGTAGCTAGCTAGTTAAGTGAGCTAGCTAGCTAGCTTGCTAGCTTAAGTCAGCTAGTTAAGTCAGTTGGCTAGCAAGCTGGCTAGATAGGTAATCAGCTAGTTAAGTCAGATTGCTAGCCAGATGACTTGCTGGTTAAGTCAGTTAGTTAAGTTAGGTGTAAACCAGCTGACTAGCTAGTTAAGTCAGTTTGTTAAGTCAGTTGGCTATACAGCTGGTTATCTAGTTAAAAAGGTAGTTAAGTCAGATGGATAGCCATCTGGCTAGCTGTTATTTCAGCTAGTTAAGTCAGCTGTCTAGCTAGGAAGCTAACTATTTAAGTAAGTTATTTATGTCTGCTATGTCGCTAGTTAGCTCAGCTAATTAAGTCAGCTGGCTAGCTAGATAACTAACCAGGTAGCTAGCTAGTTAAGCCAGCTAGTTAACCCAGCTGGCTAGGTAGGTAGCTGGCTGGTTAAGTCAGCTTGCTCCTTAGTTAATCAGTTAGTTAAATCAGCTGGCTAGCAGACTGCCTAGCTGGGTAACTAGCTAGTTAAGTCAGTTGGATAGTCAGTTAGCTGGCAAGTTAAATAACCTAGTTATGTCAGCTCACTAACCAGTTGGTTAGCTAGGTAGCTAGGTAGTTAAGTCAGCTGGCATGCTGGTGGGCTATGTAGGTAGCTAGCTAGTTAAGTCAGCTGACTATCCACTTGGCTAGCTAGGTAGGTAGGCAGTTAGTTCAGCCTGCTAGACTGCTGGCTAACTATTTACGTCACCTAGTTCAATCAGCTGGCTAGACAGCAGGCTAGCTAGGTAGCTATATAGTTAAGTCAGCTATCTAGCCCACTGGCTAGCTATTTAAGTCACCTAGATAAGTCAGCTGGCTGTCCAACTGGCTAGCTAGGTAGCTTGCTACTTAAGTCAGCTGGCTAGACAGCTGGCAATCTAGTTAAGTCACCTAGTTAAGTCAGCTGGCTATCCAGGTGACTAGCTATATTGCCATCTAGTTGATTTAGCTGACTTGAAATCAGGCCAGCTGTTTCAGTCAGCTAGTTAAGTCAGCTGGTTAGCTAGCTGGCTACATATTTAGCCAGCTAGTTTTGTCAGATGACTACCCAGCTAGCTAGATAGTATAGAGCTAGTTAAGTCAGCTGGTAACTAGTGTGCCAACTCGTCAATCAAATAGTTAGCCCAGCTAACTAGTAGTCTCAGTAGTCAGCCAAAATGTCAAACCAGCTAACTATTCAGTGGACTCGTCAGCTAACAAGTTAAGTCACCTAGCTAACTTGTTAACCAACTACTTAAGTCTGCTTGCTAACTCATTTTCAAACTAGCTAAAACAGCTAGCTAACTTGTTAACCAACTCGTTAGGTCAGATAGCTATCTCATTAGCCAAGCAGTTAAGTCAGCTAGCTAAGTCAGCTAGCTAACCAACTAGCTAGCTACGTCAGCTACCTAAGTCAGCTGGCTCACTAGTTAGCTAACTATTTAAGTCAGCTACTAAAGTCTGCTACCTAACTAGTTAACTTATTAGTTAAGTCAGCTAGTTATTCAGCTAGTTAAATACTAAGCTAACTATTTAATTCAGGTAGTTAAGTCACCTAGCTAACTAGTTAAGTCAGGCAGTTAAACCAGCTAGCTAAGTAGTTAATTCAGCTAGCTAAGTCAGCTAGTTGAGTCTGCTTTCTAATTTAGAAAGCTGGTTAAGACAGCTAGCTAGCTATTTAACTAACGGGTTAAGCCAGCTGGTTGAATCAGCTTGCTAGCTGTTTAGCAAACGGGTCAAGTCAGGTGGTTGTTTAAGCTAGCTAGCTAGTTAGCTAATGCGTTAAGTCAGCTGGATGAGTCAGCTAACTAGTTGGTTAGCTAACGAGAGAAGTCAGCTGGTTGAGTCAGCTAGCTAGCTCATTGTCTAACAAGGTAAGTGAGATGATTGTCAGTTAGCTAGTACGTTAGAAAACGAGTAAGCTAACTAGTTAGCAAGCTGGTTAAGTCAGCTAGGTAGCTAGGCAGCTAACTATTTAAGTCACCTTGTTTGCTAGGAAGCTAGATAGTTAGCTAATTATTTAAGTCAGCTTGCTAGCTATGTAGTTAGCTAGATAGTTATCTATTTAAGTCAGCTGGTTTGCAAGGTAGCTAGCTAGTTAACTCAGCTAGTTAAGTCAGCTGCTAGCCAGCTGACTAGCTAATTATTGATCTTGCTAAGTCAGTTTCCTAGGCAGCTGGCAAGCAGTTAACTCAGCTAGTTAAGAGAGCTGGTAAACCAACTGGCAATGTAATCAGCTAGTTAAGTCAGATAGATAGCTACCTGGCTAGCTAGTGATGTCAGTGAGTTAAGTCAGCTGGCTATCCAACTGGCTAGCTGGTAAAGTCAGCTAATTTATTCAACTGTCTAGCCAGCTGGAAGGCAGGTAGCTAGCTAGATAATTCAGCTTGCTAGACAGCAGGCTAGCTGTTCAAGTCAGCTAGTTAAGTCAGTTGTCTAGCCTGCTGACTAGGTAGTTCGCTAGCTAGTTAAGTGAGCTGACTTGCCAGCTTTCAGCCTTAAGACAGCTACGTAAGTCAGCTGTCTAGCCAGCTGGCTAGATAGGTAGCCAGCTAATTAAGTCAGCTGGCTAACTAGCAGAATAGCTGGTTATGTCAGCTTGTTAAGTCTGCTGGCAACCTACTGGCTAGCTAATTAAGTCAGCTAGTTAAGTCAGTTGGCTATCCAGCTAGTTAGGTAGTTAAAAAGCTAGTTAAGTCAGATGGCTAGCCATCTGGCTAACTAGTTTTTTCAGATAGATAAGTCAGCTGGCTGGCTAGGCAGCTAGCTAGTTAAGTCAGGTAGTTATGTCAGCTAGCTAGCTAGTTAAGTAAGTTAGGTAAGTTAGCTAGCTATTTGCTAACTAGCTAGGTAGCTAGCTAGTTAAGTTAGTTAAGTCAGCTTGCTAGCTAGTTAAGTCAGCGAGTTAAGTCAGCTGCCTAGCCAGCTACCTACCTTGGTACCTAGGTAATTAAGTCAGTGGCCTAGACAGTTAGCTAGCTAGTTAAATGACCTAGTTAAGTCAGCTCACTTGCTAGCTGGTTAGCCAAGTAGCTCAGTAGTTAAGCCAGCTGGCAAGTCAGCAGGCTACATAGGTAGATAGCTAGTTAGTCTACTCACAATCCAGCTGGTTAGCTAGGTAGCTAGGAAATTAAGTCAGCCTGCTAGTCATCTGGCTAGCTAGTAGAGTCACCCAGTTAAGGCAGCTGGCTAGACAACTGGCTAGCTTGGTAGCTAGATAGTTAAGTCAGCATCTAGCCTACTGGCTAGCAAATTAAGTCACCTAGTTAAGTCAGCTGACTAGACAGCTGGCTAGCTATATTGCAAGTGAGTTAATTCAGCTGACTAGCTATCAGGCCAGCTATTTAAGTCAGCAAGTTAAGTCAGTTGACTAGCCAGCTGGCTAGCTAGGTAGCAAGCTACTTAAGTCAGTTAGCTAGTCCACTGTCTAGCTAATTAACTCAGCTAGTTAAGTCAGCTGGCTGGACAGCTAGGAGCTAGGTAGAGAGCTGGTTATTTCAGCTGGCCAGCCAGCTGTGTAACTTGTTAAGTCAGCTAGTTGAGTCAACTGGCTAGTTAGCTGGCTAGTTGGTTAATTCAGTTAGTTAAGTCAGCTGGATATACAGCTGGCTAGCTGGTTATGTCAGCTATTTAATTCAGCTGGCCAGCCAGCTGGCTAGCTACTTATGTCTCCTAGTTGAGTCAAATAGCCAGTCAACTGGCTAGCTGGTTAAGTCAGCTAGCAAAATAAAATGGCCAACCAGCTGGCCAGCTACACAACTAGCAACTTAAGTCAACTAGTTAAGTTAGCTGGCTGACTTGGTTGCTAGCTTGTTAAATCAGCTAGTTGTCAGCTCGCTGGCCAGCAGGTTAGCTAGGTAGTTAGTTATTTAAGTCAGATGGAAAGTCAGCGGGCTATGAAGGTTGGTAGCTAGTTCAGTCAGCTGGCTATTCATCAGGTTATATAGTTATGTCAGCTAGTTTAGTCACCTGGCTATCCAGCTGTCTAGCTATGCAGCTAGCTAGTTAAATCTGCTGGCTAGCCAGCTCTCTACTTTGTTAAGTCAGCTAGCTAAATCAGCTGGCTAGGCTTCAGGTTAGCTAGGTAGCTAGGCAATTAAGTCAGTCAGCAAGACAGCTGGCCAACTAGTTAAGTCAGCTTGCTTAGTCAACTGGGTAACAGCTGGCTAGCTAGTTACGTCAGCTCATTAAGTAGTTGTTTAGTCAACTGGCTAGCTAGTTAAAAAACTAGTTATGGCCCAGGCTCAGTGGCTCAGCCAGTAATCCCGCACTTTTGTGAGACTGAGGTTAGTGGATTGCCGGGACCTGCAGGTTCGAGACCCACCTGGGCGGCGAGACCTCATCTCTACGATAAATCAAAAAATCAGCCGAGCATTGTAGTGCATGCCTGTAATTCCAGCTACTCGGAAGGCTGAGGCAGAAAGATTACCGGAGCCCATCAGGTCGAGGCTGTGGTGGCTGGGAGCAGACAATGCACTCCAGTCTGGGCAACAGAGTGAGACTCCAACCCAAAAAAATAATAATAAAAATAAAGCTATTTACATCAGATGGGTAACCAGCTGTTTCGCTATTTATTTCAGCTAGTTAAGTCAGCTGGCTTGCTAGGCAGCTAGCTAGTTACAGCAGCTAGATATGTCAACTTGCTTTCTAGTTAATTCAGCTAGTGATTTCAGCTGGCTATATGATAGCTAGATAGGTAGCTAACTAGTTACATCAGCTTATTAAGTCAGCTGGCTAGCTAGGTAGACAGCAAGTTAAATAAGCTAGTTAAGTCAGCTGGCTAGTTAGTTAAGTCATTTAAGTCAACTGGCTAGCCAGCTGCCTAGCAGGATAGCTAGCTAGTTAAGTAAGCTGCTTAGCCAGCTGGCTAACTAGTTAAGTCAGCTAATTGAGTCAGTTGGCTAGCCAGCTTGCTAGCTGTTTATGTCAGCTAATTAAGTCAGCTAGCTAGCCAGATGACTAGGTAGGTAGCTAGGCAATTAAGTCAGCTGGCTAGCTGGCTCACTAGCTATTTAAGTCAATGAGTTAAGTGGGCTGGCTAGCCAGATGTCTAACTAGGTGGCTAGCTAGTTAAGCCAGGTGGCTAGCCAGATGACTATCTAGTTAAGTCAGCAAGTTAAGTCAGCTGGTATGTCGGCTGGCTAGCTAGGTGGCTGGCAAGTTAAGGCAGCTCATTAGCAGGCTGGTCAGGTATGTGACCAGCTAATAAGCTGACTGGTTAGCCAGCCTACCAGCAGGGTGACTTGCTAGTTAAGCTGGCTGACTATCTGACTGTCCAGCCAGGCGGCTGACTATTTAAGCTGATTGGCTAGCCAGCTGGCCAGCCCGCTAGCCAGTCATGTATCTAGCTATTTAAGCCTGCTGTCTAGCCATCTATCCAACTGAGTTACTAGCTAGTTAAGTCAGCTGCTAACTAGATAGCCAACCAACTAGCTAGTGAGCTAGTTAATTCTGCTAGCTAGCCAGCTAACTAATTAAGTCAGCTACCATGTTAGCTAACTATTCAGCTAGCCAGTCAACTCATCTATCTAGTCAGCTTGCTAGTAATCTAGCTAGTTAAGTAAGCTAGCTAATCAACTAGCTAGGCAGAAAGATAGTTGAGTCAGCTTGCCAGCTAATGAGCCAGTTAGCTAGCTAGTTGAGTCAGCTAGCTAGATAGGTATATAGCTTGTTTGCTAGCTAGTTATGTCAGCTAGATAGCCAACTAGCTAGTCAGCTAGCTAGGTAAGTCAGCTAACAAATCAGCTAGTTACTTAGCTAACTAGTTGGCTAGCAACTCAGCTGGCTGGTCAGCTAACTAGTGGGCTCACTCACTGTCCATCAGGTCAGTTAACTTGTCAGCTCGCTTGCCTGCTAACCAGTCAGCAAACTAGTCCTCTTGCTTTCCAGTCAACAGGTCAACTGTCTTGTAGGCTGTCTTCCAAGCCAATAGGTCAGCTAACTAGTCAGCTTGCTCAC
Source organism: Carlito syrichta (assembly GCF_000164805.1). Taxonomy (NCBI): domain Eukaryota; kingdom Metazoa; phylum Chordata; class Mammalia; order Primates; family Tarsiidae; genus Carlito; species Carlito syrichta. The sequence goes on along the minus strand of NW_007256234.1, from coordinate 23,215 downwards.
CAGTTGACTAGTTAAGTCAGCTCACCTGTTGGCTCACTCTCCAGCAGACAAGTTAAGGCAGCTCACCCATCAGCTCATTCGTCAGCTGACTTGTTAAGTCGGCTCACTGGTCGGCTCACTCGCCAGCCAACTACTTAAGTCTTCTGACCAGTATGCTCACCCTGCAAACCTACTAACTTCAGCTTACCAGTCAGCTCACTCACTGACCGACTAGTTAAGTCAGCTGACCAATCGGCTCACTCTCTGGCCTGCTAGTTAAGTCAGCTCACCTATTGATTAACTCACAGGCAGGCTAGTTAAATCAGCTCACCTGTTGTCTCACTCACTGGCCAACTAGTTAAGTCAGCTAATCCGTCATCCGACTAGACAGCCAACTAGTTAAGTCAGCTAATCAATCAGCCCAATTTTCAGACAACTTAAAAGCCAACAAGTTAGTTCAGCTAAATAGTTGGCCGACTAGTTAGATCTGCAAACAAGCCAGCCAACTATTTAACCGAGCAAACTAGTGGGCCAACTCGTCAGTCAATTAGTTAACCCAGCAAACTATTCGGCCGACTAGTCGGCCAATTTGTTAAACCAGCTAACAAGTCGGCTGAGTAATCAGCCAATGTGTTATAGCAGCTAAATAGTCGACCAAAAATCAGCTGACATGTTTGATCACCTAGCTATCTCGTTATACAACTAGTTAAGTCAGAAAGTTAACTTATTTATCAACTACTTAAAACAGGTATCTAACTTGTTAACCAACTTGTTAAGTCAGCTAGCTATCTCGTTAACAAACTAGTTAAGTCACCTAGGTAAGTCAGGTAGCTAACCAGCTAGCAAGGTAAGTCACCTATGCAAGTCAGCTAGCTCACTAGTTAGCTAACTATCTAAATCAGCTACTTAAAGCTGCTACCTAACTAGTTAGCTAATTAAAGTCAGCTAGTTAAATAGTTAGCTATGTATTTAATTCAGGTAGTTAAGTCAGTTAGCAAGCTAGTTAAGTCAGCCAGCTAAATCAGCTAGATGAGTACTTAAGTCAGCTAGCTAAGTTGGCTAGTTAACTAAGCTTTCTATTTTAATCAACTGGTTAAGTCAGCTAGCTAGCTAGGTACCTAATGGGTTAAGTCAGCTGATTGAGTCAGCTAACTTGCTAGTTAGCAAACTGTTTGAGTCAGCTGGTTGATTAGGCTAGCTAGCTAGTTAGCTAACGAATTAAATCAGCCCAATGTGTCTTCTAGCTAGCTAGTTAGCTAACGAGTTAAGTCAGCTACTTGCATCACCCAGCTAGCTTTTAGTTAACTAGTTAAGTGAGATGATTAAGTCAACTAGCTAGCATGTTAGATAACTAATAAGCAAACTAGTTAGCTGTTTAATCAGCTGACTGCTAGGCACCTAACTTTTTAAGTCAGCTAGTAACCTAGATAGCTACCTATTTAGCTAACTATTTAAGTCAGCTACTAACTAGGTAGCTAGCTATATATGTCAACTAATTATGTCAGCTAGCTAACTTGTTAAGTCAGCTAGTTAAGTGAGCTGGCTAACTAGATAGCTAACTATGTAGCTAGCCAGTTGAGCCAGCTAGTTAAACCAGCTGGCTAGTTGGTAGCTAGCTGTTTAAGTCAACTAGTTAAGTCAGCTTTCTTGTTAATTATTTCAGCGTGTTAAGTCAGCTGGCTAGCCAGCTGCATAGCTGGGTAGTTAGCTAGATTTGTCAGCTGGCTAGTTATTTAGCTATATAGTTAAGTAATAAATCAGCTTCACTATCCAGCTAGTTAGCTAGGTAGTTAAGTCAGCTGGCAAGTCAACGAGCTTCATAGGTAGCTAGCTAGTTAAGTCAGCTGGCTATCCATCTAGCTAGCTAGGTAGCTATGCAGTTAGGTAAGCCTGCTAGGCAGCTGGCAAGGTAATTAAGTCACCTAGTTAAGTCAGCTGGCTAGACAGCTGGCTATCTAGGTAGATTGATCATTAAGTCAGCTGTCTAGACCGCTGGCTATCAAGTTAAATCACCTATTTAAGTCAGCTAACTTCCCAGCTTGTTAGCTAGGTATCTTGCTACTTAAGTCAACTTACTAGACAGCAGGTTAACTAGTTAAGTCACCTAGTTAAGTCGGCTGGCTAGCCAACTGGCTAGCTATATAGCAAGATAGTTCATTCAGCTGACTAGCAAGAAAGCCAGCTATTTCAGTGAGCTAGTTAAGTCACCTGGCTAGCCAGCAGGCTACTTCGTTAAGTCAGCTAGTTAAGTCAGCTGGCTAGCCTGCTGACTAACTTGGTAAATAGACAATTAAGCCAGCTGGCTAGCAGCTGGCTAGATAGTTGTCATCTAGTTAAGTCAGCTGGCAAGCCAGCTTGCTAGCTAGGTAGCTAGCTCGTTATGTCAGTTGTCTAGCCAGCTGGCTGGCTAGTTAAGTCACCTAGTTAAGTCAGCTCAATAGCCAGTTGGCTAGCTAGGTAGCTTGCTAGTTAAGTCAGCTGGCTAGACAGCTGGCTAGCTAAATAAGTCCCCTAGTTAATTTAGTTACAGAGCCAGGTGGATAGCTGGTGGTGATTGAGTTAAGTCACTTTACTAGCCAGCTGACTAGCTAATTAAGTCAGTTAGTTTAGTCAGTTGGCTATCCTGGTGGCTAGAGAGGTAGAGAGCAAGTTAATTCAGCAGGCTAGCCAGCTGGATAGCTAGCTAAGTCAGCTACTTTATTCACCTGACTGGCCAGATTCCTAGCTTGTCAATCAACTAGTTAATTCAGCTGACTAACCAACTGGTTAGCTAGTTAAGTCACCTTCATAAGTCAGTTAGCTAGCCAGTTCGCTAGCTAGTTAAAAAGCTACTTAAGTCAGAAGGCTAGACAGCTGGCTAGCTACTTATTACAGCTACTTAATTCAGATGGATAGCTACATAGCTAGCTAGTTATGTCAGTTAGTTATGTCAGCTAGCTAGCTAGTTAAGTTACCTAGTTAAGTCGGCTAGCTAACTAGATAGGTTGCTAGGCAGCTAGCTCGTTATTTCAGCTAGTAAGGTCATTTGACTAGCTAGGTAGCTAGCTAGATAAGTCAGCTAGTTAAGTCAGTTGGCTAGCTAGTTAAGTCAGCATGTTAAGTCAGGGGGCTAGCCAGCTGCCTAGCTGGGTAGCTAGCTAGTTAAGTCAGCTGGCTAGCCAGCTGGCTAGCTAGTAAATTCACATAGTTAAGTCAGCTCGCTAGTCAACTGGTTAGCATGGTAGCTAGATAGTTAATTCAGCTTGCAAACCAAGGGTATACATAGGTACTAGGTGGTTAAGTCAGCTGGCAAGACACCTGGCTTGCTACTTATGACAGCTAGTTAAGTCAGCTGGCTAGCCAGCTGGCTAACGAGTTCTGTAAGCTATTTGAGTCAGATGGCTAGACAGCTGGATAACTGGTTAAGTCAGTTAGTTAATTCAAGTTTCTAGCCACCTGGCTAGCTAGATAGATCGCTAGTTACATCACCTGGATGGCCAGCTGGCTACCTTGTTAGGTCAGCTAGTTAAGTCAGCTGGCTAGTCACCTAAGTAGGTTGCTAGTTAATTAAGTCAGCAGGCTAGCCAGCTGGCTAGCTAGTTAAGTCAACAAATTATGTTAACTGGATAGCCAGCTGGCTCGCTACATGGCTAGCTAGTTAAGCCAGCTGGCTAGCTGAATGGTTATCTAATTAAGTCAGCTAGTTAAGTCAGCTGGTTAGCTGGCTGGCTTGCTAGGTGGCTGGCATATTAAGCCAGCTGGTTAGCAGTCTGGAGAGTTAGGTGGCCAGTTACTTAACCTGGCTTGCTAGCGGGCTGAACATCAGGGTGGCTGGCTAGTTAAACCGGCTGGCTATTCAACTATCCAGACAGCCGTTTGGCTATTTAAGCCAGCTGGCTAGCCAGCTGGCCAGTCCGCTATCTAGCTTGCCATCATCCTAGCCAGCTATCCAGTCATGTTTCAAGCTAGATAAGCCAGCTTGCTAGCCATCTAGGCAACCAGGTACCTAGCTAGTTAAGTCAGCTGGCTAGCCAGCTAACCAACCAACTAGCTAGTAAGCTAGTTAAATCAGCTAGATAGCCAGCAAGCTAGTTAATTCAGCTAACAATTCAGTTGACTATTCTGCCAGCTAGCAAATCAGCTAGTTACTTAGCTAACTAGTCAGCTAGAAATTCAGCTAGCTAGTCAGCTAACTAGTGGACTCACTCACTTTTCATTAGTTCAGCTAATTAGTCGGCTCTCTGTCCTGCCAACTGGTCAGCAAACTAGTCAGCTTGCCCGCCAGCCAAGAGGTCAACAAACTTGTTGGCTTGCTCGCAGGCAAACAGGTCTGCTACACCAGTTGGCTGGCATGCCAACCGACTAGTTAATTCAGCTCACCAGTCGGTTTGCTCGTAGGCCTTCTAGTTAAGGCTGCTCACCTGTCGGTTCACTCACCAGGTGACTAGTTAAGTAGGCTCACCAGTCGGCTCACTCCCTGGTCAAATAGTTTAGTCTTTTGACCAGTCAAATAATCGCCAGCTGACTAAAGTCAACTGACCAGTACCTGACTCGCCGGCCAGCTAGTTAAGTCAGTTGACCATTTGGCTCACTCACCAGAAGACTAATTAATTCAGCAGAGAGGTCGGCTCACTCGCCATCTGACTACTCAAGTCAGCTGACTAGTTGGCTCACTCGTTGACTAGTTAAGTCAGCTCACCTGTTGGCTCACTCGCCGGCCAAGTAATTAAGACAGCTAACCAGTCGGCCATCTATACGTACAACTAGTGAAATCAGCTAACCAATCGTCCAACTAGTTGGACAACTAGTCAGTCGACAAGTTAGGTCAACTAGCTAGTCGGCCGACCAGTAAGGTCAGCTAAGTAGTTTGCCGACTAGTCAGCTGACTAGTTAGGTCAGCAGACTAACATCCATCAATTTAAACGAACTAACTAGTGGGCAAACTAGCCAATCAACTAGTCAACTCTGCTAATTAGTCGGCCGAGTAGTCGGCCATCTAGTTATGCCAGCTAACAAGTTGGCTAAGTAGTCAGTCAACATGTTAAACCTACTAACTAGTCGGCCGAATCATCAGCAAACAAATTAAGTCAGCTAGCTAACTCGTCAACAAGCTAGTTAAGTCAGCTTGTTAACTCGATTACCAACGAGTTAAAACAGTTATCTAGCTCATAATCCATCTCGTCAAGTCAGTTAGCTGTCTCGTTAGTCAACTTTTTAAGTCAGCAAGCTAACTCACCTAGCTAACTAGCTAAGTCAGCTATATAATTCAACTAGCTCACTAGTTAGTTAACTATATAATTCAGTTACTTGAGTTTGCTACCTAACTAGTTAGCTAATTAGTTAAGTCAGCTAGTTATGCAGCTAGCTATATAGTTAGCTAAATATTTATTTCAGGTAGTTAAGTCAGTTAGCTAACTAGTAAAGTCAGTCATTTAAGTCAGCTAGCTAAGTAGTTAATCAGCTAGCTAAGACAGTTATTTAAGTAAGCTTTCTAATTAAGTCAGCTGGTTAAGACAGCTAGCAATCTAGTTAACTAACAGGTTAAGGCAGCAGGTTGAGTCAGGTATTTAGCTAGTTACCTAACGTGTTAAGTCAGCTGGTTGAGTCAGTTAGTATGCTAGTTAGCAAACGAGTTAAGTCAGCTGGTTGAATAGGCTAGCTAGCCAGTTAGCTAACAAGTTAAGTCAGCTGGATGAGTCAGCAGGCTAGTTAGTTAGCTAACGAGTTAAGCAGGTGGTTGAATCAGCTAGCTAGCTCGTTAGCTAAAGGGTTAAGTCAGATGATTAAGTCAGCTTGTTAGCACGTTCGATAACAAGTAAGCTAACTAGTTATATAACTGGTTAAGAGACCTATCTATGCAACTATTTAAGTCAGCTTGTTAGCTAGGTAGCTAGCTTGTTAACTAACTATTTAATTCAGCTAGCTAGTTAGGTAGCTAGCTAGTTAAGTCTGCTAGTGAAGTCAGTTGGCTAGCCAGCTGGCTAGCTGGTAAATTCAGCTAGTTAAGAGAGCTGGCTAGCCAACTGGCAAGGTAGATAGCTAGGTAGTTAAGTCAGCTAGATAGTTACCTGGCTAGCTAGTGATGTCAGCGAGTTAAGACAACTGGATAGTCAACTGGTTAGCTGGTTCAGTCAGCTAGTTTAATCAGCTCTCTAGCCAGCTGGTTAGGTAGGTAGGTAGCAACATAAGTCAGCTTACTAACCAGCAGACTAGCTGGTCAATTCACCTATTTGTCACCTGGCTAACCTGTTTTCTAGGTAGATAGCTAGCTAGATAAGTGAGCTGGCTAGCCAGCTTGCTATCATGAGTCAGCTAGATAAATCAGCTGGCTGTCCAGCTGGTTAGACAGGCAGCCATCTAGTTAAGTCAACTGGTTAGCCAGGGTTGTAGCTGGTTATGTCAGCTAGTTAAGTCATCTGTCAACCAGCTGGCTAGCTAGTTAAGTCAAATCATTAAGTCAGTTGGCTATCCAGCTGGTTAGCTAGTTAAAAAGCTAGATAAGTCAGATGTGTAGCCATCTGGCCAGCTAGTTATTTCAGCTAGTTAATTCACCTGGCCAGCTAGGAAACTCGCTATATAAGTCAGCTTGTTATGTCAGCTAGCTATCTACTTAAGTAAGCTAGTTAAGTCAGCTGGCTAGCTAGATAAATAGCTAGGTAGCAAGCTAGTTGTCAGGTAGTTAAACCAGCTGGCTAGCTAGGTAACTAACTGGTTAAGTCAGCTAGTAAAGTCAACTTGCAAGCTAGTTAAGTCAGGGGGTAATGTCAGCTGGCTAGCCAGCTGCCTAGCTGGGTAACTATCTAGTTAAGTCAGCTGGCTAGCCAGTTAACTAGCTAGCTAAGTAAATTTACTAGTCAACTGGTTAGCTAGAAAGATAGATACTTAAGTCAGCTGGCAAGCCCACAGGCTACGTAGGTACCTAGCTAGTTAAGTCAGCTGGCAATCCAGCTGGCCACCTTGGTAGCTGGGAAGTTAGGTCACCATGCTAGACAACTGGCTAGTTAGTTAAGTAACCTAGTTAAGTCAGCTGTCTAGAGAGCTGGCTAGCTAGGTGGCTAGAGAGTTAAATAAGCTGTCTAGCATGCGAGCTAGATTGTTAAGTCACCTAGTAAAGTCAGCTGGCTAGCCAACTGGCTAGCTTGGTAGTTTGCTACAGAAGTCAGCTGGCTAGACAACTGCCTTGTTAGTTAAGTCACTTAGATAAATCAGCTGGTTAGCCAGTTGGCTAGCTATATAGCAAGCTAATTAATTCAGCTGAGTAGCAAACAGGCTAGATATTTAAGTCAGTTCATTAAGTCAGCTTGCTAGCTAGGTTGTGAACTAGTTAAGTCAGTTGGCTAACCAACTTGTTAGCTAATTCAGTCAGCTAGTTAAGTCAGCTGGTAATCCAGCTAACTAGCTATGTAGAGAGTTAGGTAAGTCAGCTGGTTAGACAGCTGGCTAACTAGTTAAGTCAGTTAGTTGAGTCAGCTGGCTAGCCAGCTGTCTAGCTGGTTAAGTCAACTAGTTAAGTCAGCTATCTAGCCAGCTGGCTAGCTAGGTAGCCAGCTAGTTTAGTCAGCTGACTAGCCAACTAGCTAGCTAGCTAAATCAGTTAGCTATTCAGCTGGCTTCCAAGCTGGCTAGCTAGGTAGCTAGCTAGTTAAGTCAGCTGGCAAGCCAGCTGGCTATCTGGTTAAATCAGCTAAGTAATTCAGCTGGCCAGTTAGCTGGCTAGCTAGTTAAGTCAGCGTGCTTGCCAGCAGGATAGCTGGTTATGCCAGCTAGTTAAGTCAGCGGTTTAGCCAGCTGGCTAGCTAGGCAGCTATCTAGTTAAGTCAGCTGGCTAGCTTGGTAGCTAGCTTGTTATGTCAGCTGGCTAGCTATTAAGTCAGTTAGTTAAATCAGCTGGCTAGCCAGCTGACTATCAGGGTAGCTATCAAGTTAAGGTAGCTGACTAGCCAAGTGGCTAGCTAGTTAAGTCCCCTAATTAAAGCACCTATTTAAGTCAACTCGCTGGCCAGTAGGTTAACTGGACATTTAGGCAGTTCAGTCAGAGGGTAAGGCAGCAGGTTATGTAGGTAGCTAGATAGTTAAGTCTGTTGGCTAGCCAGATGGCTGCTTTTATTAAGTTAACTAGTTAAGTCAGTTGGCTAGGCTGCTGGCTTGTTAGGAAGCTAGGCATTTAAGTCTTCTCTCTAGCCAGCTGACCAGCTAGTTAAGTCAGCAAGTTTAGTCAGCTGGCTAACGAGCTTGGTATCTAGTTAAGTAAGCACAATAAGTCAGTTGTCTAGCCAGCTGGCTAGCTTCTTAAAAAACTAGTTTCGTCAGATTGGCAGTCAGCTGACTCACTAGTTATTTAAGTTAGTTAAGTCAGCTGGCAAGCTAGGAATCTAGCTAGTAAAGTCAGCTAGATATTTTAGCTTGCTAGCTATTTATGTCAGCTAGTTAAGTCAGGTAGCTATGTGATAGCAAGCTAGGTAGCTAGCTAGTTAAATCAGCTATTTAAGTCAGCTGGCTAGGTAGGTACTAGATAAGTCAGCTAGTTAAGTCAGCTGGCTAGCTAGTTATGTCAGTAAGGTAAGCCAGTTGGCTAGCCAGCTGTCAAGCAGGATAGCTAGCTATTTAAGTCAGTTGTTTAGCCAGCTGTCCAACTAGTAAAGTCACCTAGTAAAGTCAGCTGGCTGGCCAGCAGGTTAGCAAGGTAGTTATGTAGTTAAGACATCTCACTAGCCAGCTGTCTAGCTAGTTGTTACCTAGATAAATCAGCTCACTAGCCAGCTAGTTAACTAGGAAGCTAGGTAGTTAAGTCAGCTGGCAAGTCAGTGAGATACATATACAGCTAACTAGTTCATTCAGTTGGCTAGCCACCTGGTTAGCTAGAGATGTCAGCTAGGGAAGTGAACTGGCTAGCCAGCTGGCTAACTAGTTATGTCAGCTAGTTGAGTCAGCTGGCTAGCCCGGCTGGCTAGCTGGTTAAGTCAGCTAGTTAAGTCAGCTGGTAAGTCACCTGGCTAGGTAGGTAACTAGCTTATTAAGTCAGCTGTTTAGCAGGCTGGCTAGTCAATTATGTCAGTGAGATAAGTGAGCTCGCTAGCCAGCTGGCTAGCTAGATGGCTAGCTAACTAGGCCAGCTGGCTAGCTGGATGGCTATTTAGTTAAGTCATCTATTTAAATCAGCTGGTTCGCTGGCTTACTAGCTAGGTTACTGGGAAATCAAGTCGGCTAGTTATCATGCTGGTTATGTAGGTGGCCAGCTAATAATCTGGCTGGCTAGCCGGCTGTACAGCAGGGTGCCTGGCTAGTTAAACCAGCTGGCTATCCCACTCTCCAGTCAGCTGGCCAACTGCTAGCTAGCTAGCCGGCTGTCTAGCTATTAATCAGCCAGGTATCCAGCTAGTTAAGCCAGCTGGCTAGCTGTCTAGCCAACCAGGTAGCTAGCTGGTTAATTCAGCTGGCTAGCCAGCTATACAGCAAACTAGCTAGTCTGTGAGTTAAGTCAGCTAGCTAGCCAGCTAGTTAGTTAAGTCAGCTGGCAAGTTATCTAATTATTCACCTAGCTAGTTCAGTCAGCTTGCTAGTCAGCTAGCTAGTTAAGTCAGCTGCTAGTCAGTTAACTAGTCAGCTAGATAGTAAAGTCTCCAAGCCAGGTAACTAGCCAGTTATCTAGCTTAAGTCAGCTAGCTAGACAGCTAGATAGTTTGTTTGCTAGCTAGTTATGGCAACTAGATAGCCAGCTATCTAGTCAGCTAGCTAGTTAAGTCAGCTAGGAAACCAACTAGTTACTTAGTTAACTGGTCGGCTGGCAACTCAGCTAGCTGGTCAGCTAAGTAGAGGTCTCACTCACTTTCCATCAGGTCAGTTAATTAGATGGCTCGCTCACTTGCCAACCAGTCAGCAAACTAGTCAGCTTGCTCGCCAACAAACAGTTCAAGTAACTTGTCAGCTCTCTGCAGGCCAACAGGTCAGCTAACTAGTCAGCTTGCTCATCAGCCAACTAATTAAGTCAGCTCGGCAGTCTGCTCACTTGACAGCCGACTAGTTAAGTCTGACCAGCCGGCCCACTCACCAGCTGACTAAAGTCAGCTGATCAGTCAGCTCTCTCACTGGTCAACTAGTTAAGTCAGCTGTCATGTCAACTCACTTGCAAGCCAACTAGTTAAGACAGCTGAACAGTCGGCTCACTCACTGGCCTACTGGTTAATTCAGCTGAGGAGTCAGTTCACCCAATGGCTGACTAGTAAAGTCAGCTCACCTGTCGGCTCACTCACCGGCCGACTAGTTAAGTCAGCTAAATGGTTGACATACTAGCCAGCCAACTATATAAGTAAGCTAAACATTCAGCTGGCTAGTGGGCCAACTAGTCAGCCGACAAGTTAGGTCAGAAAACTAGTTGGCCTACTAGTTATGTCAGCTAACCCGTGGGCCAAATAGTTGGCCGATTAATTAGTTCAGAACAATAGCCAGTCAACTAGTTAACCGAGCTAACTACTGGGCCAACTCGTCAGGCAACTAGCTCACCCAGCTAAAGTCAGCTAGCAAGTAGGCTGAGTAGTCATCCAACGTGTTAAACCAGCTAACTAGTCACCCAAACCTTCAGCCAAGAAGCTATTTCACCTTGCTAACTACTTAACCAACTAGTTAAGTCAGCTAGTTAACTCATTTGCCAACTAGTTAAAAAGTTATCAAACTCATTAATCAACTCTTTAAGTCAGCTAGCTATCTAGTTAGCCAACTATTTGTCAGTTAGCTAAGTGAGCTACCTAGCTAAGTCAGCTAGCTAAGTCAACTAGCTCACTAGTTAGCTAACTATTTAAGTCAGCTACTTAAGTCTGCTACTTAACTAGTTAGCTAATTAGTTAAGTGAGCTCGTTATTCAGCTAGTTAAATAGTTAGCTGTTTATTTCAGGTAGCTAATTCAACTAGCTAACTAGTTAAGTGAGCCAGTTAAGTTAGCTAGCTAAGTAAAGTCAGTTATCTAAGTTAACTATTTAAGTCAGCTTTCTAAATAAGTCAGCTGGTTAAGACAGCTAGCTAGCTAGTTAGCTTATGGGTTAAGTTAGCTGGTTGAGTCAGGTATTTAGCTAGTTAATTAATGGGTTAAGTCAGCTGGATAAGTAAGCTAGCTAGCTAGTTAGGAAACAGGTTGAGTCAGCTGGTTAATTAGGCTAGCTAGGTAGTTAGCTATCGAGTTACGTCAGCTGGATGATCACCTAGCTAGCTATAGAGTTAACAAGTTGTCAGTTGGTTGAGTCAGCTAGCCATCTCATTAGCTAATGAGCTAAGTCAGATGATAAAGTCAGCTAGCTAGCACATTAGATAATAATTAAGCTAACTAGTTAGGTAGCTGGTTAGTCAGCTAGCCAGCAAGGCAGCCAATTATTTAAGTTATTTTGTTAGATAGGTAGGTAGCTTGTTAGCTAACTAATTAAGTCAGTTGGCTAGCTAGGTAGCTACCTACCTAGCCAGCTTTCCAGACAGCTGACTAAACTAGCTGTCTTAACCAGCTAGCCAGTTGGCTAGCCAACTGACTTAACTTGCTGACTAGTTAAGTCAGTTTGTTAAGTCAGCTGGTTAGCCGGCTGCCTAGCAGGGTAGCTAGTTAATTAAATCAGTTCCCTAGACAGCTGGCTAGCTAGTGAAGTCACGTAGTTAAGTCAGCTCGCAGGCCATCAGCTTAACTAGGTAGTTAGATAGTTAATTCCCCTGGCAAGCCAGCAGGCTATGTAGGTAAGTAGCTAGTTAAGTCAGCTGGCTAGCCATTAAGCTATCTAGTTATATCAGCTAGTTAATAACAATTTAAGTCAACTGGCTAGCTAGGTAGATGCTAGTTAAGTCAGCAAGTTAAATCAGCTGGCTAGTCAGATGGCTAGCTAGATAGTGAGCTAGTTAAAACAGTTGGTAAGCCAACTGGCTAGCTGGTTAATTCAGCTAGCTAAGATAGGTGGCTTTCCAACTGACTAGGTAGGTAGCTACCTAGGTAAGTCAGCTAGATTGCTACCTGGCTAGCTAGGGATGTCAGTGAGTTAAGTCAGCTGTCTAACCAACTGGATAGCTGTTTAAGACAGCTAGTTTAGTCAGCTGTCTGGAAAGCTGGCTAGGTAGGTAGCTATCAAGATAAGTCAGCTTGCTAGCCAGGAGGCTCACTGTTCAAGTCAGCTAGTTAAGTCAGCTGGCTATCTTGCTGGCAAGGTAGATAGCTAGCAAGTTAAGTCAGGTGGCTAGGCAGCTTCCTATCTTAAGTAGGCTAGGTAAGTCAGCTGACTAGCCAGAGGGCTAGATAGGTAGCCAGTTAGTTAAGTCAGCTGGCTAGCCAGCTGACTAGCTAGTTATGTCAGCTAGTTAACTCAGCTGTCAACCAGATGGCTAGCTAGCTATTTTAGCTGGTAACCTGCAGGCTAGCTAGTTAAATGAGCTCATTAAGTCAATTGGCTACCCAGCTGGTTAGCTAGTTAAAAAGCTTGTTAAGTAAGATGAGTAGCCATCTGGCTATCTAGTTATTTCAGCTCGTTGAGTCAGTTGACTCACTAAATAGCTAGTTATATAAGTCAGCTAGTTATGTCAGGTACATAGCTAATTAAGTCAGCTATTTAAGTCAGTTGTCTAGCTAGATAGCTAGCTAGGTAGCTGACTATTTAAACCAGATAGTTAAGCCAGCTGTAGAGCTAGGTTGTCAGCTGTTTAAGTCAGCTAGTTAAGTCAGTTTGCTAGCTAGTTATGTCAGCGAGTTAAATCATTTGGCTAGCCAGCTGCCTAGCTGGGTAGCTAGCTAGTTTAGTCAGCTGGGTAGCAAGTTTGTTAGTTAATTAAGTAAACTATTTAATTCAAGTCACTAGCCAGCTGGTTAGTTAGGTTCTAGGTAGTTAAGTCAGCTGGCAAGCAAGCGGGTTACTTAGATAGCTAGTTAGTTAAGTCAGATGGCTATACAGCTGGCTAGCTAGGTACCTAGGCAGTTAAGTCAGCCTGCTAGTCAGCTGGCTAGCTAGTTAAGTCACCTGGTTAAGTCAGATGGCTAAACAGTTGGCTAGCAAGGTAGCTAGATAGTGCAGTCAGCTGTCTAGCCTTCTGGCAAGCTAGTTAACTCACCTAGTTAAGTCAACTTTATAGCCAGCTGGCTAGCTATGTAGCTTGCTAATTAAGTCAGCTGCTAGACATTTGGCTAACTAGTTAAGTTACCTAGTTTCGTTAGCTGGCTAGCCAGCTGGTCAGCTCTATAGCAAGCTAGTTAATTCAGGTGACTAGCAAGCAGGCCAGCTATTTAAATCAGCTAGTTAAGTCCGCTGGTTAGCCAGCTGGCTTGCTAGGTAGTGGGCTAGTTAAGTCAGTTGGCTGCCCAGCTGGCTATCTAATTAAGTCAGCTAGTTAGGTCAGCTGGCTAGCCAGGTAGTGGGCTAGTTAAGTCAGCTGGTCAGCCGTTGGCTAACTAGTTAGGTCACCTAGTTGAGTCAACTGGCCAGTCAGCTGGCTAGCAGGTTAATTCAACTACTAAGTCTGCTGGCTATGCAGCTAGCTAGCTGGGTAGCAAGCTAGTTAAGTTAGCTCTCTAGGAAACTCGCTAGCTAGTGAAGTCAACTATGTAAGTGAGCTGGGTAGCTAGGGAGCTAGCTAGTTAAGTCAGTTTGTTAAGTCAGCTGGCTAGCTGGCTGCCAAGCAGGGTAGCTAGCTAGTTTAATCAGCTCCCTAGCCAGCTGGCTAGCTAGTTAGGTCATGTAGTTAAGTCAGCTGGCAGGCCATCAGCTTAACTAGGTAGTTAGGTAGTTAATTCGCCTAGCAAGCCAGCAGGCTATGTAGGTAAGTAGCTCGTTAAGTCAGCTGGCTAGCAATTAGGCTATGTAATTATATCAGCTTGTTAAGTCAGCTAGCACTCCAGTTGTCAAGCTAGGTAGATAGCTAGTTAAGTCTGCTGGCTAGCCAGCTGGCTACTTCGTTAAGTCAGTTAGCTAAGTCAGCTGCCAAGCCAGTGGGCTATGTAGG